>NW_017147017.1:332180-357024 GCF_001652005.2 Ceratina calcarata
GCTGTTTATTATTAGCATTATTCTTCCGACGTCTGATTTCTTTTTAATTATAAGAAATGCGTTTTTTTAAGGTACATAAACTTTTGGGATTGACTGTATAGCCAGTACATCCTTAATAAACGATGGAGTATGAATTAAACTCGAGACGATTTAAGGGATGAAATTAACGAATCTGGTATCCTTCGGTTAAAATTTTGTAAGGAACGGAGAAGAAGCTCGGATACGAACAAGATTGCCAGCAATTTATTCTCGCTGATAATTGAACCTCGTTGACCACAGTGAACGAGTCTTAATCTTTTGATTTCGATATTGTAGAGAATTAGCCACTCGCTCGTTCTAGCAAAGTAATTGCGAAATGCGAGTGGATCGCGACGCGCGCAAGCGAGAAAAGAGAAATAGAGAGAGAAACAGACGGCGGGAAGACGGAAGACGCGAGAGTACCTATGGACGAGAAGCCCGGCGAGCAGCAAGAAGATATTTGAATACGACTATATACCGGGAGTAAATCGTATCGTCTGTAAACGAGCAGCGTACTACACAAGAAATGCATTTGCCGGATGTCGACGGTGGGGAGAAGCGGGCCCCTCATCGAGGAACCAACGCGGGCCGAAAGGATCGTGGCTTGTGATACTCGTTCACGGACCTCTCCTCGATTTTCCATTCACTATTCTCTCTCTCGCTCGAATTTCAAGAGGTCTTGGCAATTCGACGAAATTTTTCGTCAAGTTCGAAAACGACGAGAACAGTAGAATCGGTACAGGCCACCCGAAAAATTCTGCTTCTTTGCATCTACGCTTGGACCAGCGGAGAGCAGAGAAACGCTATCGAGGCGAGCTATCTCCCACCATCCGTATCAGTTGTCCAGTAATGTATAGGCCGTATCTCAGGCTCGCAAATTGCCTTTTTAAACACAACCAGACAGCTGTGCCCTCTTTCAATTTACGCAGGGCCCTTTTTCGCGTGCGCGCTCCATTTCGTTTCCTCTCCTTCTCTTCGCATTCCTCCACCCAACAAGGTTTCGCCTCTCTCCTCTCCTTCCCTTCGCCAGCGATACTATATCGTCAGTCTCTTTTGCCACGGCCGTATTTCGATCTCGGACCTACCACCGTATAAACTCCCAGGTAAGCGTTCCGTATTTAGTTCGTATAGCGAGCAATCTGTATAGATTTTGGAAGACCTTTTCTTGCTCGATCGCCAAGATAAAACTGTACTATCGCGGACGATAAATATCTACCCTAATTAAGAAAGTACACGGTCGGACGGAGGGCATTTATATTTTTTTAACGAGCCGCATGATATAGATACGTGCAGTTAACGTTTCGCAACGGGTAAATCTACGACGAGTCGAGATCGCCTTTCTCCTCGGATTTTTCTCCGTTTCAATTCCATTTGGACGCGGGGCGCGCGCCAGAGGGAACGCGGAGCTAGTCCGCCCCGGGCGAGGAAAACGGTCCTCCAGCCCGAGAAATTGCTTTCTCGTGAAACGATTACGAATATCGCGCGTACAGGGTTGTTTCCGTTCTCCCTCTTTCGAAAGGGAACGGCACAAAGAAATTTATCGGGCTTCGAAGAGTCACGATTTTTCCTCGAAGTTAATTTGCCGGAAAAGAATAACTTACGATACGCGATCCCATCTTTGAATGTTCCTCGTGTACGTACGTACGTGGAGACACGACTCGGGCGGACGTCGAACGGTATACAAAATCGAAAGGCCGTTCGCTCGGCGATGCACGATTTAATACGCGCCGCGAATACCGGAATTCGAGTGTGACCGATACTCCGTTTTGCAATTGCTTATCCGTAGCCGCCGTGAGTCATATATTCGAAGCGGGTCAGCCGTCGTAAGGGGTCGGCTCGACAATGATAACGACGGCTGTCCGTATACCTGCTCGATAGTGGAAGCAGGAAAGCGCGAGATACGATTCTGCGATATGCAAATCTCTTAATAATCTCGAGTTTCATCAATTTCTGGCGCACCGAGCGAGCTGCTAGAACGCGCAACGCTTCCAATAGGTAACCGTTATCTATGTACAATATACGAGTACATGTACGTACATATACCTGCGAGACTTAGAGACTTCTACCCCGTATCTCGAGTGAGAATAAGCAACAACTGGTTAAACTCGTGCATATTTAGCTTCTACCGTTTCGAGAATTAAGATTTTCCTGGTAGACTAAGGATGGTCGGAGAAAATTAATAATACGAGACGGAGAACCGAGATGGTTCGCAGAGAATGTGAAATGAAAACGTGAAAAACAACAAAACGTGAAAAAAAACAAAACGTGAAAAAAAACGAAACAGGCAAAAGATTAAAAGAAGGGCGGCCCACAGGTAGGGTGGAAGAAAGCGTAATAAGACATCAAGAACGCGGTATACACGGTGTACGCATCGGGTTACCGGAAAGAAAAATTCGCTCACCGGCCGGCTCGGCGCTCCTCGACAAGATCGTCGATTTATGTTTTCATACTCGTTTTACGTGAGATCTCGATAATTAGAGCGGTCACCCTGTAGGTGTACGGGCGCGCGTGGTGGTTGACGCGTACACCTGTACCAGGAGACGAACGACGTAACGTCGCTGCTACGGATCCTCCACGTTCCTCTCGCGTCGACATCGCGGTATCGCGCGAGACCGAGAAGAAACGAGGCGACGCGACGCACGGCGACGAGCACGGGACGATGCCGTGGAGGGACTTTAAAAATGGAAGAACGCACCGGGCTGCGGCGAACGTTTTAAACGAGACTCGATTAATCCCTCCAGGGGGAAGAACGCGGCCGAGAAATTGGCGTATAGTCTTCACCGCGTTATCTTCGATCGTAAAGCATCGTCATCTCACGGGACCCCGATCCCGATACACTTCCAACGGTTGCTGCTTATTCATCCTGTTCACGAGTCAATATAATCCTTCGCATCGGAAACCCTCGGGTACGTACCACCTCGATTCGATATCTCGTATCGGCACACCACCGCGACGAAACGAACAGACCATCGGTTCCACGGTTTTTCGAATTACCGTCGTTTCCAAAAATCGCTGCCAGATCGAAAAGCTCGGAAATGGCGTGGAACGCGGAGAGAACAACGCTCGTTCACAGTTCACGGACAGCCGAAACCGATGGACCGATCCAAGTGACAAACGTTTAACCGGAATCGCAAACAGTTTGCTAGACAAATAGTCCAGGGCGCGGGCAGCGTTAAATAACCAATCGATCAGGAGTCGGAAGCGGCGCGACGCATCCGTCAGCCGGCACGGGGTCACGGACCGAAGTCGACTTCGGTCTCGTGACGCGCGCGTTCCCAATTACCGATTCCCCCAGTCGAACGGGCGTCGCAATTGGAATCGGCGCGGCTCGAAAAATGGCGATTCGCGATAAAGGGAAACGTGGAAGAGGGCTGGGCGTCGAAATAATCGCCAGAGGGATTCGAGGTGGCGGTCAGCGGTTTAAACAAAGCGAAGAGTCACAGTCACGCACCGTAACGAGGCGCGAGTTCGCGCATAGGTGGTGCGCGACCGAACAGAGTAGCGCGCTCGACTCTTCCTCGACTGGAAGCGGTTCGCGGCGTGTCGAGGTCTCGGCCGTAATTGAGTCAAAATTATTTTGGAACGGCCGCGGCGGGGTCATTACAGCGGTTAAACCGAATCGAGGGCGGTCCGAGCTTTCCGGGTGGCAACTTTTTCTGGTTCGATGATCACTGTCAGTGGGCAAAAGGCCGCTTACGGAGCCTGGCGAGCTCTCACCTTGCGCGTCGCTCCATCAATCTCTCGCAAGCCAGCGCGTCGTTTTTACCGGCTGAAATTTATTACGCCNATATACGAGTACATGTACGTACATATACCTGCGAGACTTAGAGACTTCTACCCCGTATCTCGAGTGAGAATAAGCAACAACTGGTTAAACTCGTGCATATTTAGCTTCTACCGTTTCGAGAATTAAGATTTTCCTGGTAGACTAAGGATGGTCGGAGAAAATTAATAATACGAGACGGAGAACCGAGATGGTTCGCAGAGAATGTGAAATGAAAACGTGAAAAAAAAACAAAACGTGAAAAAAAAACGAAACAGGCAAAAGATTAAAAAAAAAAAAGGGCGGCCCACAGGTAGGGTGGAAGAAAGCGTAATAAGACATCAAGAACGCGGTATACACGGTGTACGCATCGGGTTACCGGAAAGAAAAATTCGCTCACCGGCCGGCTCGGCGCTCCTCGACAAGATCGTCGATTTATGTTTTCATACTCGTTTTACGTGAGATCTCGATAATTAGAGCGGTCACCCTGTAGGTGTACGGGCGCGCGTGGTGGTTGACGCGTACACCTGTACCAGGAGACGAACGACGTAACGTCGCTGCTACGGATCCTCCACGTTCCTCTCGCGTCGACATCGCGGTATCGCGCGAGACCGAGAAGAAACGAGGCGACGCGACGCACGGCGACGAGCACGGGACGATGCCGTGGAGGGACTTTAAAAATGGAAGAACGCACCGGGCTGCGGCGAACGTTTTAAACGAGACTCGATTAATCCCTCCAGGGGGAAGAACGCGGCCGAGAAATTGGCGTATAGTCTTCACCGCGTTATCTTCGATCGTAAAGCATCGTCATCTCACGGGACCCCGATCCCGATACACTTCCAACGGTTGCTGCTTATTCATCCTGTTCACGAGTCAATATAATCCTTCGCATCGGAAACCCTCGGGTACGTACCACCTCGATTCGATATCTCGTATCGGCACACCACCGCGACGAAACGAACAGACCATCGGTTCCACGGTTTTTCGAATTACCGTCGTTTCCAAAAATCGCTGCCAGATCGAAAAGCTCGGAAATGGCGTGGAACGCGGAGAGAACAACGCTCGTTCACAGTTCACGGACAGCCGAAACCGATGGACCGATCCAAGTGACAAACGTTTAACCGGAATCGCAAACAGTTTGCTAGACAAATAGTCCAGGGCGCGGGCAGCGTTAAATAACCAATCGATCAGGAGTCGGAAGCGGCGCGACGCATCCGTCAGCCGGCACGGGGTCACGGACCGAAGTCGACTTCGGTCTCGTGACGCGCGCGTTCCCAATTACCGATTCCCCCAGTCGAACGGGCGTCGCAATTGGAATCGGCGCGGCTCGAAAAATGGCGATTCGCGATAAAGGGAAACGTGGAAGAGGGCTGGGCGTCGAAATAATCGCCAGAGGGATTCGAGGTGGCGGTCAGCGGTTTAAACAAAGCGAAGAGTCACAGTCACGCACCGTAACGAGGCGCGAGTTCGCGCATAGGTGGTGCGCGACCGAACAGAGTAGCGCGCTCGACTCTTCCTCGACTGGAAGCGGTTCGCGGCGTGTCGAGGTCTCGGCCGTAATTGAGTCAAAATTATTTTGGAACGGCCGCGGCGGGGTCATTACAGCGGTTAAACCGAATCGAGGGCGGTCCGAGCTTTCCGGGTGGCAACTTTTTCTGGTTCGATGATCACTGTCAGTGGGCAAAAGGCCGCTTACGGAGCCTGGCGAGCTCTCACCTTGCGCGTCGCTCCATCAATCTCTCGCAAGCCAGCGCGTCGTTTTTACCGGCTGAAATTTATTACGCCATGGCCCACGCTCTCTCTCTCTCTGTCTCTCTCTCTCTCTCTTCGAAACGTACACGCAAGCACGCGCTCTTCTTCCCCTCGCCAAGCCTTTCGCAGCTGCGCGTCTTCTCATCGACGCGATGTACGATGTACCGTATGACCAAGCACCCCGCGGTAGGTGCTCCCTATGCTTGACGATTCCGTTTCCGGTAAACACTCCTAAACCTATCGAAATCGTTGCGACTCGCGCGTGCCTGGACGTAACCGAGACACGTTCGACATCGATTATACGTAAATACCGAGAAGATCGGATAAGATCCTGAACAGCCGATCGTTACAGGATCGGAAATTTCAAGGCACTCGCCGGAAAGATGAATTCGCGCGGCTTTTATCGAGGCCGTCGATTGAGATCGTCGGCGCCGGTGGTAAGTGGTAATGCACGGGTTTAAACCGTCGCGAACGATCGTGGTCGCGAGTAATGGCCCGTTGCTCCGACGGTTTTTCGACGCAACGTGCACTTTCCCGAATCGATCCATGTTTGTCCAGCGTCCAACGTATTGAATCGAATAACACGCCGCGATAACGACTGAAACCGCCTCGGATCGTATTCCTCGACGAGAAAGAAAAGGGGATGATTCTACGAAGGAATCGTTCCGCGCGGTTGTTTCGCGGACGAACAGCGATACGCGATAACGCAAGTACGCGATTACGTCTCGCGTTGATAATAGAGTGAACGTGGAGCCGCGGAGGGAACACGCTTTTTTCTCTCCTCCATCACCGTGTTTCGCGATGAATTAACGTCCGCGTGCCCGGTTTACCGCGAACGCTATCTCGCCGCGCGAGAAGAGAAACGTCTTTGCCGCTCGGAGCAAAGGTTATTGATATTAGGAGACATACAAACCGTGCTCTTACGTTTTACGACACTCGGATACCTCGTCGTTATGAATCATCGACATCGCCTTCGGAGTTTCGTCGGGACTTTACAATCTGTACAATTCCGGGGTATTTAACGTTGCTGACGCCGAAGCAACAAAAAGATGAAATGCTACGACGTATGACGTATCCGTCGCCGAGAGCTCGCAAGACGCGAGGCATCGACCCGCTCGGATCGCTCGCGTGCATCACGCGCGCGCGAATGGCCGCGCTCGCGAATTACAAGCAGAACGGAGGGACAGTCGCGACTCTTCGATATACCGTTACCCGGCTACCTATACAGTACGGTCTATAGTTTAAATATCTATATACCATAGCACGGTGGCAGTAGGATGTGTAACGAGTGAGCGTTTCCACGGATAAAAAGGGGTTACACTATACGTTAATATATCAGGTTATCTTCGATCAAGCTTTATAACCATACATACACCCGTGGTCCCGCGAAGCGTACTCTTAACAAGCAGCTCGGATTTTTCTGGCAGTTAATGGCGACTTTCTCCTGTTTATTGTGCGCACGATCGTATCTCGTTCGAGAATTAATTAGTGTCAGCCTCTTTAAAAGGTCTGCGCAATTCTCACGAAATGCGCAAATCCGCACGAGAGCGGATTCCGCGCGAGAACGATCCCAATCTATTTCTCTCTCTCTCTTTCTCTTTCTCTCTCTCTCGCTCTCTCTATCATTCTCAGCTCCTCGCTTCAACTTCGTTCTGGTTCGCTCTTTGTTCGGTCGCTTTGCTCGTTTAGAAAGTCCATCGGTCGCCAACCTCCGAGATGAACAACGAAGTGCGAGAATAAAATGACCTTTCCCGTTTGATCCGCTCGATATCCGTCCTCCCGTTCCACCCCCGATACTATGACGATTTAAGATTGACCGACGTTTTTCAGAAATCTATGCGCATTTAATCGAGACCATCGCGGACGTTCCTTCTGCGTAAAACTACCCTTACCTCCCGGCCCGTTCTCCTGCGGCGTTAAAAGACCATGAACACGCATGTATAGGGTCGAACCGAGACGCGTCACGAATAGAAGAGAAGAAGCCGAAGGAACGGAGTAAGGTAAAGCGATGGCGACGGTCGAGATTGGAAGATGGCTCTCGCGCAGCGCCACCGAGAGAGCCACCGAGGCGGTCCCCCGTCAATAATTCCCACGTGTAATGAGGCGGCCTGTTGTTCGCGGGCGGACAATAACGCCCATAATTCACTGTCCGCGCTCGCCAGAAACTTATTCCTCCGTTTTCCGTGGAATCGCCGATGCTCTCGAGCACGGACGCCCACGATAAGCCACCGCCGTCGTTGCCACCGCCGCTGCCGCGTGCCTCCGTTTCGATCGAATTAGTCGCTACCGGAACCTCTCGTTAAGAGTCCTCGAACTTTAAAAATCGAAGATCGGAGAGTACTTCGCGCTTTCGTCAATTTTGTTGAATTACATCATCGATTATTGCAAAGTACAAGGGTCAAGTGGCGTGAAATAGATTTACCGGTTGATTTCTTTACGGCGGAATGGTTCAATCCGCTGTAAGTCGTTGGAAAACGACTCTCGTTGGTCGACCTTGTCTGGCCTCGAGGATCGACAACCGGTCCGGGTTTCCTATTCCAAAGTCGGGGGAAGACTGCGGACTCACAGTCGAGTCTCGAGAGAGAGAGAGATTTAACATCGCGAATGGTTCGGCGTAATGACGCGAGCGTGACCGCGACCGGCCTGACCACTTCAAGTTCGCTAAGATTTCATGCGCGTGTACGCCGCGGCCATGCCCGGAAACGTTTGTCCCCGCGATTCCACCATCGCGAGTAAGTTTATACCGACCGCTCTTCGAGAGCCACGGTCGACTTGAATCGATTCAACGTTCACTACGAATGTCGCCGAGATCTATGGCCTCTCGCTCGATCGAAAAGTCTAAAAGCGATTCAATCGCAAGGAGCAGAAAACGTATCGTCGGAATCATATGTTCCCCTAGCCGATGATACACCTAATGACGCCGATGGATCATTTATCAGAACACGAGTACAGCTGCAAGCTCGAAACGAACGGACCAATTCGCAATCAGATCGAGTCGAACGTTCTGTATAGAAAATGAAGAGCATCTAAAATTCCTTCACTACGTTGTACTGGCCAGTAAGCAAATTTGATCGATTAATTGGTAACAGTAAGGGAAGCACGCGCGGGCACAAAAGCGGGTTCCGAACGGAAGAAGAGAAAGGGAAGAAGAACGAGAACTCGGGAGTGCGTGGACTTGGAAGGAACCGTTAAAAATACAAATAACGTACAGAAATTACTTTTGTCCCGCTACGCCGCGAAGATTTACGGCTGGGCAACAAGCTTACATTGGCGTAGGACTCGGAGACATAAATCAAGGGGAACTTATGAGAGGCCATTCATTAATATTAATAAGCCGTATGTATCTGTCCGAGCATAACGATACGATAGTTGCCCGATCGATACCTAGAGAGATTTTTCACCGCGTTGATGAGAAACGATGGTTCGAAGCGAGCCGCGCGCGCCACTTTGAAACTTTGTCGGGTCCGAAGCGAAAGGAAAGAGGGAAACGATCGTGGATCGGAAACGCGTGGGACACCGACGTTTCGGTCACCGCGAACGTGAAACGAATCACCTGAACGGTGTTCAATCACCTGTTACCGGGTTTGACACGACACAATCGACGCTTCGAACCAAACGGATTTTTAGCGATTTGTTTACTTATCTTTAACAAAATTGAGCGCGGTGACACTTCGCAAAAAGCGTAGAGTAATAGTGAATGTAGAAGCCATGGAAAATCGAGTTGGATGAACGGAAAGGGTCGGAGAGAGAGAGAGAAGAGGATAGAAGGCGCGATAAAAAGGGAGCAGCTCGACGTCGCCGCGCCGGTAGCAGAGACAAATGATGTCTAATAGGGAAGAGAAGGGCCGCGAGGGAATTTGGCGTGCTGGTTGATGCCTATCGGTCAGACGTTTAATTAATAACAACACTCGCCCCGGCTGACAATCTCCTGCCGATGCGCGTAATAGTTTACGCCCACCCCGATCGGAAGGTCTTCTTCTTCTTCTTCTCTTCGTCGTCGTCGTCGTCGTCGTCGTCGTCGTCGTCGTCATCGTCGTCGTTGTCGTCTTCTTCTTCTTCTTCTTCGTCTTCTTCTTCTTCTCGGATCAACCGAGGTCTCTTGTGCTGATTCATTTCGATTAATCACGAGTCCCCGTCTATACGCCGCGCATCAAGTTTTCCAGCGCGACCCGTTCCGAGCCATTGGTAAGCCCGGACTCTTTTCGAATCTACTTTTTTGTTCGCCGTGGAACAGGTGTGTTCTATGAATAAACAGGATGCGTTTCGAAAGCATGAATATTTCTTTCATTCCTACTTGCGATAAAAATATTTGGAAGCAAACGAGAATGGTTTCTGAATCGACAAGTCCTCCCTCTCTGTATGAATATTCGCAAGGGTTTCCACGCATATCAAAGAGTAATAGACCAGGGAACCCGATGGTTGGATCACCGATCGGGACAGCGTGCATTCTAACGAAGAAATTCCGCGATTAAGAGACGCCGCTGGTATATGTACATACTTGCTCGACCCGCGAGCAAACCTGGAGAACAAACGCGGAGATTACATCATAGATTAAGTCACACTATAAATTCTGAGCGGGACGCGAGCGATAATGAGCTCCGAACGATACATCAGCGTCGCCGAAAACGCAAAATTAATGTAGTTCATCGCGCATTCCGTCGTTAGATATAAATCCTTCGATATATCGCGTTGGTTCGATCGAGAGCCAAAAGAGGAATAGAGAGGGAGACAAACGAGAGAGAGATATTCGAGCGGAAAGATCGATGGAGACAAGAAGAGAAACGCGAGGATGGCCGCGAGTGGGCGAGAGAGGAGAGAAGGACGGTCGTTCGTCGGGGTCGAGCCGAGAAGCGGGATGAACGAAAAGGGTGAAACGCAGAAACTCAGATGAAAAAGAGGAAGACGTCGTTAACGTCGCGTCCCGTCGAAGAAAAACGGAACTTCGCGGGAACGCGTGGCAGCACTTCAGCCTCGGGCGAAGAGTTCATCGCGGAACAGTAATGATTAAGCGGCTGATTAATTTCAGATTAGCGGGCATGCGACCGTACACGCGAACGATCATAATGGAGTGTCCGCCACGATTACAACTCGCTCTATTACGTTGATTAATCGGATACAACTCATATACATATGTATGACATCCAGCATGCGCTGTACGCTTCGTTCGTTCCGTTTTCTCCATATCCGAGGCACGAGCGTACGAGCTACGAACCACTCGAGCGCTCGTAGAACGCATTTTTTCCATCTCTCCTCTCTTATCTCTCGTGTTCCTCGAATGATCGCGATAAATCGCGAAGATTATCGATCGCACGATCGACATCTTTCGCGCTGACCGATCCCGTCTTTAGACCGGGGGAAGCTCCGGTTTTGTAGGACGAACACAGAACGGAATCGAGAGATTTCGGTATCGTTTCGAAGCGAACGAGACGAGATTATGCGGCGAAGAACGTTACGATTCTCCGTGTGGAATCGGCGGGCAGCTGTAAATTCGTTCCTCCTGCCGCGCGTCGCGTTCCGCGTTTATATGTAAATGCGGCCGCACGCTGGCCGACTTAACGATAACACGATGTTGCCGCGTCGAGGTGACGCGACTGAAAATGTTACAAACGTCGGCTTTAGATTCTCGAATTGCTAAAATTATCGGCAATCCCGTCGCGCCGAATTCGTTCGTTACCCTACTGGAGGCCGATAAAGAGAACGAGTCACGAAATCATAACCACGCGCGAAAAAATCATTATCCTTGATAATCTTTCGAAATATTTGCCTTAATAAGTACCTAGTATCTTGGTCGAAAAGGAGAAACGAACGATCGCGAGGATACTCGACTCGGCGAAGGAAAAAGGAAGAGGTGGCAGCTCGGATCGCCTCGAGCCACGCGCGCCTTCGATCTTGCTAATTATTGACTACGACTACTGCGCGTCGGCCGCGAGTGACGTCGTCCGATCGTTTCTAAACTTCCGCCATCTCGTGCCACGTACGAATTTCCTTTTCACCGACCATTGGCGAACGGTCGAATGGAACGGCTGCATGCAATCAAGACTGCTGGACAAGGAAGCGGAAACGAGATCGAACGATTATACCATACGTACGTGTAACTGTAATCGTAACTGCGAGAGAATACGTCCTGGATTGAAATTCGAAAACGCAGCAGCTAACGTTAACGCTTCTATACGCGGTACCTGTTTAAGCACGTACGTACGCGGAGTAGAAACGATAGCGATCGTAACGCGAGACGAAACTTGGAACGGTGACGACGGCGTTGGTTAGTCGTCGACGTTAATGGTGATAGCGGTGGTAACAGGGCAACGGGCGATGGTCAAGTTATAACAGCGGGCATATACTAGTAGTCGTCTGACCGGCACGGCACGGCTGCGCGGCGGTATCCGTGCTGAGGATTCGAGTAATGCAAGCCCGAGCCATATTGGGATCGGTGCACCGTGCCCGGTTCCTCCCGACTCGCTCGACTCGATGTTATCCGATGCATATTGAGAATCCCGCGACTGCCAATGTGGAGCGATCGACTCAATATGATTCCACGTTAAACCCTATTCGGTATCGGGCTGCGCCCGCTTCTGCTACATCCTTGGGAAATGTATTCCTTTGCGGGGCACGGAGAATGCTTGCACGCGCTAACTCCCCTCGGGTTAATTCGACGATAACATTCATAAAGTCATATATCAGGCATTGTTTTTCTGCCACCGATACAAGGGAATCGTTTTTAGCGGTGTTATCGCGGAGGCTACCGTAGAAGAATGTAAGCGAAGGAATGGATAGTTGTCCCGCGTAAACTGGCGGCAACGGGGTAAATCGTGGCTCGAGGGCTAACGAGCGTAACAATGCGCATTTCAAAGAACATCGACCGCTTCCTTTATCGTTTCCACGATCCGTTGAATCTTTTTCCTTTTCCCCCTTTATCGAGTTTTCCGTAGAAAGACAAGGCGTTAGAGAGCGAAGGAGAAGTCAGCCACGATTCTGTCAACAATCATTTCGTCTCGTCGATCCGCTCGCAGCTGGGCAGCGAGTCAATTTACATTACACACACCGATTCCATCTATCGATCTTACAATGTCTTCGGAGTCGGAGTCTCATTCGTCAGTGCTGTCCGCGCGCTGATTATTCCCCGTATCCCCCTCTTCGCTCTCTCTTACCGTCCGTCTGCCTACCTACCTACCTACCTACCTACCTACCTACTCTACTTGCTCCTTTTTTCCGTCTCCCCGGGAGAGTCAAAGTGACCACTCGTACACTTGAGCGTGTGCACGTTGCATCGCAAGTAGCCGGCGACACAAAACCGATCGCTGTCGCGTGTCACGATAATAAAAGCTAACGCGTCGTAATCGGACGATACGGTACCGTCGATTCGTCACGTAGCAAACTAGAATCGTCGAGGTAGGTCAACGCCCCGATAAAATCAACGATTTCAATAATCAAAAGATAAAATGCAGAGTAAAAAGTTAAACCGGGGAGAAACAGTTGAACGGAAGAGATTCTTTCCCGGCGTGGAAGAGGCACGAGACTGATCGCGCTCGCGGAGATAGAAAGAAGAGGAAGAGCTGTCAAAGCCACCCACACTCCCGCATCACACGTACCGATGAACAGCACCCGGGAAATCGACGTACGTATATTTCAAAGGGATAGCTCCACGCTTGCTAATAAGATCGCGTTTTACGACACCTTGTTAGAGATGGAGAGATTTACTGGCGGCTCGGTGTTTGCGCGCCCCGACGCACGGAACGGTAGATGAATCTTCCGTCTCGTTTCTTTTTCTCATACTAGCATCGCTATACACGCGGGACGCGTATACCGAAGGAATACGAAGGACCGGGACGGGCAGGGTATGAAGTTTTATGAGAACGAATGGCGAGCACAAAGAGGTCGGGAGAGATCTGGAGCAATATAGGAGCGGCGGGCCACCGTACCAAAGGCTTTGTTCCTTCGACAATGAGCGTCTGGTTGCGCGTCCATCGGACGTTAGACCCTATATGCGGCAGCTTTCGCCCGCCCGACGATGTCGCGATATCGCCGATAAAAGCGCTACCGTGATCGATGGAAAGTGGCCAGACGCGGCTATTACGGTACGGTGATTTCCCGTGGTAACGTTGTGAACCTGCGAACCTGCACCAGACTATGGAAAATCCTTCCTATTTTTCGTTCATGCCAGGGATATATGCGCGGCACATAGTACACACCAGATACCCTCGTATCTCGTGCCCTTCGCGAATCACGTCCGTCGAGGATTCTCTCGTAAACTAAAAAAAAATTGTTCATCGCGTCGATGGAACCAGATACGTTATCGTCGGAACGAAATGACGAAGAAGAAGAGGAGTAAAAGGAGAGTAAAAAGCGAGGAGCTAAAAAAGCAAGAGGGTGGGTGAAGGACGAAGACGAACGAAAAGAGAAAAAGGAAGGGAGCATCGGTAGTCGCACGAAAAGCTTCGGTTTGGCGTGCCTGGCGTGCTACGACGGAATTAGCGAGATGGTCGAACCGAGGCATCGGTATAAAAAGAGGCTGACTATGCAGAAGACACTTCATCCCGTAGCGGCGCGCTCGGCCAGTCCGATTTTCGGCCCTGTCCGACAGACAGACTGCAACAGATAATATCTGCGGAGACGCGTTCGGCTCCTCTTCTTTTCTCTCTTCTTCCCTTCTTTTTTCGTGCCGTTCTATTTCGTCGGACTTCCACACGGGACCCGTTCGTTCGCGTACAACAACTTCCTCGTGGTGCACGCGGCGGCGGCGGCGTTTCACGCACACGTTGCCGCGAAATCATCGACGAGGAATTCCACACGGACGGCGAAGAGGTTCGTCGATGCGCGAGAGAACCCTCTCGCGCTAAGCTAACAGCGCGCACTTATCGAGTTAGTTTTTTGTGTCAGCCGGTTATTAGATTATGATTAAACGATTCGAAGGGGAGAGCGAAGATCGGCGGAACGGGTTAAGGATGGAAGAGAATGGGGAACGGTGAGTCGAGCGTGGCGCGAACCCAGTGTGAGCAGAGCGAACGGCTATCGAAAAGGAGCTAATTAAAATACAAATGCCTTAACTGGCTCTACCGAGGATTAGTTCCAGCGGGAGCTTACGACGCCCGCGGCCAAGCGGGACATCTTCCTCGTTTACCATCGAACGACCGGGAACGCGCTGACGCCTGACATATCTTCTCCGTCCTTCCCCTCGTTCTCTCCATCCTTCTTCTTCGCGTTGATCAAAAGCTTCTTCGATTCTTATCTCGCGTTCGTCTCGTTAAATCGCAAATCGAATCGATATACCGCGTAGCGTTTTATTCCATGAAAATCGGATCTCGGACGATTCGCGTGAAAGCGATGAAACGTAATGACACCCTTGTTTGGATCAATCCAAGGGATCGTTGAAAAAGTTCGCTCGCTGCAACTGCAGTAGAAGCAGCCATCGTGGCGAGATGAAGAAAGGAGGAAAAGCAATTGCGCGATGAACAAGAAAAACTAAGTGGAAACGCGGTGTCTTACGTCTTCTCGACACATCTTATAAATTTACACCGAGGCGGCGGACGGCGCGGCTCGGCGTTACGAGCGAGTGCAAAAAAGCGCGCCCCGTTAGCGTTGCTTAAAACGTTCGGATGATCGGGCATCCCTTAACGAACGTAGCCTCGTCGAACACGCAGAAATAGCTTCATAGTTTCATGGAATGGTTTTTGCAAGTGGCTCGGTTTGCAGTTCTTGTTCTGGAAGCGCGACGAGGCAAGAGAAACTCGCGACGCTGACGGAGAATAAGGAAACGGGCGGCTCGGACGGAGGAAAGAAAAATGTTGGGAATGAAGCAGCAACCGGTAAAAAGTCACCAGATCCACTCTTCAGTCTCGGCTGCGACCGTTCATCGATGTTTGTACTTATCATGGCCGATCGTTGTTCCGCCGCTGTGCTGGAACCCGGGCCCCTCGAATTGATTTGTTGAACGATCCGATCCGGGGTCGAATCGCAAAAACTCGCCGCGACTCGCCGCGACCGCGGAAAATCCTCGCTAAGTAACTTCCACGACCATCGCTGAGACAACCCGGTTTCACTCGCCGGAGTCCCCCGAGACGTTCCACCGTCGACGAACCTTTTCGATCGTGGTAAAACCGTTAAACGCGAAAAAGATTAAACGTTACGTTGCCCAATACAGTAAAAAGGCTAACGGGAACTTTTATTAGCCTTCGTTGGTTGACAAGCTTTGAGTTTCCTCTGTTCTTTTCCGCTCGCCCGTTTGATCGATTACACGCGAGAGTCGCTTAGTAGGTATTAAAGGCTTAACCACACAAAAAGCGGTCGCACGCAAACGAGAAGCTAGAAAGACGGGAGAATAAATAGACCAAAGAACCGAAACACTTTACACAAGGGACTCTAATGAATCCCCTTTTAATTAGGTAAACACACTTCGTGCGCGTAGCCTCGTTAAATTTCAAACGATTCTCGTCAACGATATTTTAACGATCCTCGTGATGACCAATCTTTTCTTTGCGAAGCGAGCAACGATCTTAGAACCCAGCGATTAGGGTATTAGAGAGTTCGAACGCTAGAGCGCAATGACCAAAGGAGAAGGACCGAAAAAGATACGATCGGAGGATCGCGGATCGATGCACTCGCGGCGCACCGCGTGCCCCGCCAGTTCGAAACAGCCGGAACAAATCAAACAATATAATAAGTGCGTGGCAAGAAACGACGAGATGCAAGAAGCATAAAAGAATCTCTGGACGATGCTCGTCCGCGTGGAATTTCCAGCGTATGATCATCGGTACCTCTCGGTAGGATAAGCGAAGAAGGTTACCGCGAACAAAAAGGGCCGAACGGGGATAGAGGGAGGGAAGGGGTGGAGGGAAGTCAGCGCGGGCCAAAAACAGCCAGGTCAGAAGATGAAGAACGACGAGGAAAGAGAGTTGGAACAGGGAGTGGGAGGAGAAGAACGTGGAGAAGACGGAAAGGCGACGGAAGGAACTCGTTTCGCGAAAAGAGACAACGACGCGAAACGAGAACCGGAGAACGAGAAAGATAGGAGGGTCAAAAGAAAATGGAGCGTGTGAGCAAGAAGAGCGTCTTCGGAAAAGCGTGCCGGCTTCGAGGAAACGGCGAATGTGAGCGAGCAACTCGTCGTTTCGGGGAGGTAATTCGAATACTGAATGTGCGAAGGCGAACGTGAGACGGGATATCCTATTCGCAGCGATGATAATCGAAACGCGCGTAAAATTAAAACGCGAGGAACGTACGATGCGAGACGTTACAGAACGGAAAGAGAAACGAGAGGAGAAAGAAAGGTGAGAGTAACGAGAGTAACGAAGAAGGGGACGAAAAAGAGAAGATAGACGGAGAAAAGTCGATGGTGTACAGGAGGCGGTGAGATGAAAAGAGAGGAAAGGCCAAAGGAGAAGAGGATGCACGAAGAGGCGAGAGGAGAAGAGAGGTTTTCACGATGTTCATCCACGTGTAGTGAATATCCGGCTCCCTGAGTCGGTGTGACGGGAATACACGTGCGGGTCTGCGAGTTTCAGGGGCTTTAGCCGGAGAGCGCATAGGTAGGAGGAAGACGAAGACGAGGTCCACGGTGCGATGTACGTGTAAGTACGTATACGTGCACGCGCGGAAGCGAGTGAGGTGTACAGGACCGTGGAGAGTCGAAGAGCCAAGGAGTGTGTTGGGTGTCGGGTCGTAGACCACAGCAGAGTCAGCTCTTCGAGCGCCCAACCGGTCGGGCAACTTTTTAACGAGCTGCGGTTCTCTTCTCCGCGAAGAGAAGGAAACCGGGGACCCTGGCCTGAACCGAGTTGAGCAATCCTCGGCTTCGAAATGCATGCATGCATGTGTGCCATGCGATACTGAACGTGAACGCGAACGAACGAACGAGAAACGAGTAAAGGAGCCTGGGGACCAACGCCGGTCGAGCGACCAGCGCGAACGTAAGAGGAGAAGAAACGGACGGAACGGAGGAGCGACTCGGAGAGAGAACGAGGAAAGAAGTAGGTGGAGAGACTCGTTCTTTGGCTCCGGCATAGGCACGCAGTTACGGGGTTAAACCGTGCCCAAACTCCATTCCGTTTTCGAGACAGAAGTAAAGGCGGAGAGATACGGCCAGAGTCAGTCCCTCCGAGTTCGCGGTCTCATGGAATCGAACGCATCCCTCGATTATTCGCCCATATTTACGGCGCTGCAACGTCGATTCCCTTCCTCTTCCTCTCTCTCTTTCCTCCTTGATCGGACCTTCAACGTAACGTAGAGCATAACGCCGTTGAAGACGAGTCGGAGAATACCTGTGCGCAGCATCCGCACTCGCTGAGTCGCGAGCCTGGTGTTCAGAGTCCAACCACGCTACTCGCAGAGTTCGAGTCCTCTACTAATTCCCCCATTGCAATCATTCCCTTCCGACATGATTGCGATATCGATTCTAATGCGATTTCGATCGTACGTACTTGAATTTCGAGGCCGATAGAAACGACGACATTACTGTCTCGCGAGATTTCGTACGGTTCGGAATTTGAAGACAACCGACGTTGCCTGGATCCGACGCGAAGAAGTCGGGCCCGTTCGTCCGAGGCCACCTCGGAGCCATATCCCTGAGCAAGAAAGGCAGCCATGGCAGGCAGCAGCCGTGGTGAATCTGGCCGTGGCATCTTGCCGCTGTTGCTGGAAACGCACGCGAGTCGCGAAATACCGTGGCCTCTCGGGGTCCTTCATTAACAAAGGCTTGCCTTATAGGATATTCCATCTATTTACGACAGTCACGAACGAACCAGTCGGATCGTTACTCTCGAACGATTCCTTTTTCGATCGCTTCTCGCCCCCCTCCCCTCCCGCCGCCGCTCGGCGATTTAAACTCTCGCGCCAGCCCTCTTATTCTTTTTTTTTCTCGGTCGGCCTTTCCGAGCGGTACTAGGAATACTTCCCTCGGACAAATTACTCGAGAAATCGCGTTACACCGAAATCGATGCGACAACTGGAACGTCGTTGGTACCGAAACGTTCGGGTTGAGTAGTCTTCGCATCGCAGCCTGCAATTACGTACGTAAGTATATATACTTATCGCGAACCGCCCCTTTCCGTCCTCGTTAACGCGTTAAAGTTTCCGCTACTTCCGTTTCTCCGTTCGAATCTCCGATCGCTAACAGCCGCGAGTATATGTATGTGTAGCTATAGATCTGCACAGATTTTTCCACGCGAAATTATCTCGCGATTCTTCGTTCGCGCTTGCTCTATCGGATACGCCGCGAAAAGAAGAAAAAGAGCCACTATATTTAGCCGCAACGTCACGCAAACCCCTGCAGTTGCCTCGTCTTCTCCCTCGAGGAATTATCAACGATAAAGTCGCGATGGTGCACGAAGCCACCGAGAGCGAAAGACAGCCACGGGGAAAAAGGAGCGCGCGGAACCGTCGGTAAACGAGAAGAAAAGGCGAGGAGAAGAGAAGAGAAGAGAAGAAGAAGGGTAAAAGAGAAAAGTCGACGCTCGTCGGTTAGCGGTGGTTCGCCGCGAGCCGAGCCGATGGCTGGTGGCTGGTGGCTGGATATCTCGGAGAGCCGAGGAACCGATCGAATCTTCCCTGGCTCGTTCGAGCTCGCCACCGCTCTCTACCTTCTTTTATTACATATTTCAATCGAGTGTAGGTCAATTGACGATAATCACGAGCGGAGTTATACCCAAGGCCGACCGATTGGAGGGTGAAAATGTAACGAGCTCGAGGAGACGAGTTCCATCGGGAACCGGAGGGGATTCGAGGAGTCGCGTCGGTGCGGTGGGGCCGGAGGGACCGGTGAAGTCAGGAGGAGAGGCGAAACGGATGAAGGGCGAAAGAGAAGATGACGGAGGGCAGAGGGTTGTAATGAGAGGGTAGCGAAGCGCCGATAAATCCAGCGGGTCCCAGCATTTGTAAATTACAACCTGCCAATACTGATCCTCGGTAAATAAATGAGCTTGCCCCCACGCATGCATAGCGCTCCGCGGCCCGTGATCCGGCCTCTGAGCAATACCGTGGATATCGCGGTGGCGGTTGATCGCGTTAAACCAACAGGAAGGCGGCGTTCCACCCCGCGCGCCCGACCCTCCGGCCCCGTTCCCGATTATCCTTCCCATCGAACGCAAAATACTTTTCGCGGAAACGCCGCACCGTTCCCCGAGTTCGAGTTCGAAATTCGCTGCGAGAACCTTTCGACCGTATTCAATTACGCGAGTCCTAAAAAGCTGTTCGCACCTTCTTCGAGAGGCGCAAAAGAGATTTCGATGCGCGAGGCGGGCTACGAGACGAGAACCGATAAGAGTAGCGCTCCTTCTCGCGCCCGACGAAACTCACGTTAGCACGTTTTCATTCCGTTAAATATGCGGGTCGTAACGACGAAGCCATTCTTCAAGGCGATCCGTAGCTGGTCGGATCCAGGGGCGGACTCTCCGGTTCGCCGAAACGGTTAGCGGATATTTAACTGAATACCGAATTCATTTGTATCACTTAACCTGGCCGGTTGCGCAGTGCAATTTATTGCCGCGAATTAATCTAGCAGCACAATAGCGCGTAACGATATCTCGGCGCGTATCTGATCGGTCGCAGCCGGGGCCCCGAGGACGGCGTAGCGACGACGTAGCGAAATAAAACGATCAATTTATTAATCGCGCAGCGGTCCGCTGCCTGTTTCCACTCTCGGAAGATAATTACGCGAGCGACCCTCTCCGCCTATTCGCTTACACCGTACGAAAAGATCTACGTCGAAATAGTATCCAGTTTTCATCTACCTTCTGTGTCCTATCAAAATAATTAAGGGACACCGTGCGCTGCTCCGTTTCCAAAATCGAAAGAAATATCGAGTTCGATCGCGACGTTGAAACTTGTTGCATTTATATAACGTGCAGCGGCGATGCCACGCGTAGACGAGCCTTTAACGAGCGGGTGGAAAAAAATTGGCCAGTTTTCGTTTACCGAGTCTTGGCCGGTTCGCGAGGTCGTTAATTTTCGGGTGGCCGCCCGGTGGGATGCATGAGATACGTCTCTCGCCCACCGACGCGACCCGGCCGCCAATCTTTGAACCCGAGATTACTTTTCGGCCGCCCAGGCCACTTTCGAAGGTACGCTAGATCCGCGTGAGAATGCGAGGATGCATCCGAGACGAATATCTCTCGGTAATTCATATTACTTCAAAATCGAACCGCACGCGAACTCGACATAAAATGAAACGTCAAGGTTGCGCGAGCTCGTCGAGTGAAACGTCGAAAGAATACGATGATCGGCCTTTCCAGTTCGCTAGATATCGTTTCATTGCTTTCGCTTTGATCCCGAACGGGTTATCAATTAAAAAAGAACGGGCGCGCTTAATCGATTAACGTTCGAGAAGCGAACGATGGTTTCTCACGAAGGTAAACTCCTTTCTGGGAGAGCGTTGCGGTTGCGGACCGATGCGATCCATCTTCGCCTCGACAAGAGAGGAAAAACGGAAATGCTTCGTTCGCGATACATACGAGAAGCTTTTCAACCAACGCGCACCGCGCAGCACCCGGTTCCAACAATGTTTTCTACTGGACCGGAGTTAACCGTCGCTCATTTCCCCGTGCTCGAAGGTGCTTATTAAAAGAAGTCGAGATGTCAAAGTTTCACGCGTTATTAAATGATCCATCGGCTAAATTATCGCAGCAGGAAACTCGAATAGAGGGAAAAAAAAGAGAAACCGTGCGACGAACAAAAAGAGTTATCGAACCGAGGCGAGGATTTCGCGCCACTGGACGCCGCTAAACGAGCAATTAAGCAACACCCGCCGCTTCCAGCAATTTTCACGAACCTTCGCCCGTCGCTCTTCGTCGAGGATTCGCGAGTCAAATTTTCATGGTCGATCGTTGGACAGTTTCGAATCGTCCCCACCGACCGACGTTCGTTCACTGTGGAATTTCGAAGTCGTTATCCAAATATACTTCATCAAACTTTCTCGAGAATGCTTGTTAGTTGAACGAACCAAAGTTTTCCGGTACAATGTACTTTACGCGTAGTCCACTATCTATGCCAAACGAGGTGATCTATCGATTCGACGGTTGAAACGGGGTAACGAACAATTAGTAGGAAAGAGGGGGCACAAGGTCCGCGTCATTTCTCCGATCCTTGGCACACGATATCTGTAGGAAGTTAGGAACAAAATCCGTGAGTTCCCGATTACCTCGGCGTTGACCCGCTCCGATCGCGGTTTACGGCCAGCTACGCATCTCCGATCCCCAGAAGAGGGCCGTGGAGTTATCGTAATCGTTAACGAGACTGCTGTCAGCGTGGCGAGATAGCCAGAGGTCCCTCGCCATTAACCTTCCGCTAACAAAGGCATTGCCACGTTCTTCGCTCCCGGCGTGGCGCGGCACATCGACCCGCTCCCTTCCTTATTTATATGCATAACTCAGAAAAGGTGTAATGAAAATTTCACGGTCAACTCGATTATAGACGATCGTCCAGTCTCTCGACCCACCACCTCTCGCTCTGGCTCGCGCGCGTGCTACTTCTATCCCTTTCTCTTCTTCCGCTGTTTGCCTCGGCGGCACTCTCCGTTCTCTACCTGACCGTTCCCTTCCTCTCGATCCCACGTTCGTATACAGTTCATCTCTCTTCGACTCGAAGATCGGCTTCGATTTCTCCCGCAGCGCCGCTGACTGAGGGAATCGTGTTTCTAATATCCGCGAGTTAACTCTCTTTCCGTCTTCGTTCCTCCTCGGAGCCTCGCGTCGTTACTGTTACTCTCACTGGGATCGTCGGTTTACGCACGGAAAACAACTTCTCGAGATCGCTCCTCTATCGGTGATAAATTTCCCGCGACGATTATCACTACGCGATGATTATCGGTGCGAATCACAGCGATGATAAACCTTACATGGTGAACGAGAGCGATCGGAAAAAGGCGTAGATCGTTTCGCGGCTCCCGAGTCCTCAACGATCGTTACGGATACCAGAATTATTTAAATAGCCGGATTGCGGTATCGTTCATCCGTTCCATCGGATCGCATCTCGGTGTATCTCATCGCATCGTTGGAAATTTATATTTATTTGACCGGTACCGTTACCGTGCGGCTAGCACACTTTTAACCTCGAACGAACCGGACCGAATCGGACCGTGAGCGAACGAAATATCGGTGTACGCGCGTTCGCGACTCGATGCCGTTGCCTGCCACCTCTTCATACCCGATTGAATCGTTGCCGAGGAATCGCATTAAACGATGATGAATGACCGATGGTTTCGTTCGACCGCTTTGTCCGGCTCGTTACAGCGAAAAACGCGTTGCTGAAATTGTCGAACCTCGCGTTTATTATCGACTTTACTTCACGTAGATCCGAAACATTACCTGCGTTTACGCTCGCGCCCTTTATGGACTGCTCTCCGTGCGTAAAACGTGGACGTATCTCTAAAGACGGGAGACGAGAGTGCACTGAAACGCGCAACTACGCGACTTATCATTAGTACCTTAACGATGAACCGAAAAAGGACCGTAAGGTAATTGAGTCAACCGGCTCGCTAATGGAATGCTCGATGCACCTTGTCCTTTCTAAGAAGAGTAGTTAATAGCTATTCGTCTCCTCCTTCCGTCCTACTCATTTTGCGAGAGCTAACGATAAGTTGACGCTTCAATTTCGTCAGGTCGTTTCAACTTTTCTTTTGACGAAACGGGACACGACTCGATCGGCAGCTTTCTCACGTGGTTCGGGTGAAAATTATTTTACCGATTTCCGACGCGGTATCTATCGTTACGACCCGTTGCAGGGTATGGCGATAAATGATTGGTAAAAAGCCGAAGCAGAGGGAAAGGGGAACGAAAGATATCGCGGCCGATAAGAATAAGAATGTAGGACGAAACTAGCAGGTGATCGTCGTGGGCATCGCCGTGCCATGCCGCGTCGAGGTTCGTGATTTCGTGACGCGGTCTAGGAACAATAAACAACGTCGCTGCTCCCCGAGCTCACGAGGAAAAGTTGCACGGGAGTGAAAGTGCATCTCGACTCCTCGAGACCGCATCCGACAGCGTATACGTTTCGCAGCCTGGATCGTGAACCGGAACATTTCGCGAGATTTTGAAACGTTCGACGTTGGAGGTTGCGATGCGCGACTCGCGGTTAGTGCCGCGGTTTAATTGCGAGACGGTATAGGTTCGAGATCGCTTCCTCGTTCTGGTAAAAAAAGTGACAGGAATCTCGGTAAGAAGAGACTCCGGTCGAAACGAACTCGTATAAGCAACGTAATTATCTCTTTGCTTTTTTCTCGCATCAGTCTTGGTCTGGCTACTCTCCGGAGACCACCGTCAAAGTGGCTCCATTTGCGGAGTCACTTCGCTCGAGACGTCTAATCACACTCTCCCCGTGGAACATCTCTCAAAGTTCTCAATGAGGAAGAAAAATGCCGTGCGTCGTCTGAATTTACCTACAAAATCATTTCCTCTAAGCGAGGTAATCAGACTCGTCCCGGGCACTACATTTTTTCTCGTCAATTAGCATCGATGCCACCTATAAAGTTTGTATCGCTGGGGTAAATCGTGGAACGTTGGAACGATCGAACCAGTACGAGCAATGACACCGCGTCGAAGCTTTGGAGACGCGTCGATGGAAGTGTCCTCGTCGGACGATGATTCTCCTTACACGCGAAACACGTCCGCTCGCGTGTGGTTAACCGCGCGGCGTAGCATCGGGGCGCCGTCGCGTCGCCTCGCGTCGATGCTAATCTTTTGACCGACGATTACTCCGACAAAACGACAGCGTTGAGAGTAACGCGAATCAAACGCGAATCGGCTAAGGCTAACAAGCATCCGTGGCACGGGACGCGTTCATTAAAGACGTCACCGTTTGAGTCGCGAGCTTCGATTCTCGGCGGACGACGAACTGTCATGAGACGAGTTGCGCGTGGAATTACCTAGAAAGGTTCCCTATTTTTCAACGTTCCTTCACGACGTTCGTCATCGTCGGGAACCTAGCCTCGGTCGAACCGGTTCGTTGAATTATCGTCACGCATCGGTCTTTATACTATATTTTCCGGTCTGTGACTAGCGACGTCTGCTATTTAGATTCGTTTACTTTGGGAGAGCACTGATTCGCTCGTGTCTCGAAATCCAGGAAATGGAAACTACTTTGTTCCTGCCATCGCGTGGTACGTGCAGGTACACAGTTGTCTTTGGCAACCAGAGAAAAGCAATCGCGACAGGGTTCTTCCACGATCGACAAAAGCTTGCGAAACTTCGCTAGATGAAGTCTCGTTTAAGGATGTGTTGGCTATACAGTCAATCCCAAAAGTTTATGTACCTTAGAAAAACGCATTTCCTATAATTAAAAAGAAATCAGACGTCGGAAGAACAATGCTAATAATAAATAGCTACGTGC
>NW_017147017.1:357442-500262 GCF_001652005.2 Ceratina calcarata
TTTTACAGGTAGCTTTTTAATAGTAATACGAATCTATAATAACAAATTCAACGTGCTAGCATTGTTTATGTATATAGCCTATACATCCTTAACTTAGTCGACTATCGGTCGACGCCTAATCGATTAACTGATGGAACAACGATTGATCCCAGAGAGGATGATTTCGTAACCGATTGCCTCTAAACACGTTAAAAAGTGTGCACGCGGCGAATGAAAAAAGAATATAGAGTGTCAGACGAAAAGGAGTATCGAAGGTGAGGGAAGGAAGCAGGAGCACCGTGGCGAACGTATGCACTCATTACGCGCGACCACCTTAGCCAACTCGATAAGTGGACACCTTGTCAGGACTCGACCGGTATCCTATTTTTAAGGATGCTGTCAAGCCGGCCAGTTCGGTAACACCCTGTATACATCGGGGGGCCGGGGTTCGGTAGTTGATTAGATTTAAAAGAATGCCCCGTCACCTGCAACGTTGAAAGGAGACTAGGGCCCGGCAGCGCGGCAAGGCAAGGTCCGAGGGCCGATGGGTCCGACGGGACGCGCGAGCGAGAAGGCGAGAGGTGGGAATCGAGAGGAGGAATGCGTTGGGGAGAAAAGGTGAGAGGGGAAAGGGAACGACGAAAACGGGAGAGGTGGGAGACGCGATCGTGAGGAACGAGGGGCCCGTGAGGGAGCGCGAGGCCCCAGCGATCACTGACCGCTTTCGCCGATCCCAGCCGCCAGCTAGCCACCTTTCAGCGGCGCGCAGCCATCGGGGCATCCTCATCCTCCTTAAGGCTCATTCACATCGCTTCGCTAATCAAATCCGACAACCGGAGGATAAAAAACTGGCGTGGATCCTCGATTCCCGGAGAAATCATGGGAATCCATTCTTTCCGTGACTAGAATTGGTTCGGAATTGCGCAACGCTACGGGATTCCGAATCTAGAGCCTCTCGGCTTCGCGAATGAACTTTCGAACATCGCATAAAACTTTACCTCCAATTTTTTTAATAAAGATTCTGGATGGTTGGACGTATAGGGTTTCGAATCCCAATCACGAGTTTGACGTAAATAGCCGGGCGCGTCTGTACTCGGAAACGAGTTGCCCTTTCCGAGAAGACCGCAGGATATTCCTATGTAAATGAGATCAACGATCGTAAACGAAAGATAGAGAGAAGGGCGGAAGATTCGTCACATTTTCACCCATAAACGAAACGAAAAAAACGTGCCGATTAATTTGCAAAATACTGGATACGCAATGAGTAAAACATAGGCCATCGGCGGTCATCTCGCCGCAACGGCAAAAGATGATCACCCGTTGCGGCAAGAGATGACCGCCGTGAAAAGGTGAAATATTATACCGATTTAAGCCCGCGGCCTTGGCAAAGATCTCGGAATAAAGATCAATGAAGCCAGACGATAAAACATAGCGCGGCCGGACCGCGAGATTCACTTCCACTCTACGACTCATTTCCTCTGCAGCTATTAACGACAACAAGCACTACCCGTTACTTCGTTGTAACTCCACGCGTCTCCTCGTTCGGAAGGAACTCTATTTCTTTGCCAGCTAACACGACGAAATAAAAGGGCGAAGGATGAATTGGGGCCGATCGCTAACGGCACTCGGTTCTACCAACGATACTTTTATTGGGCCGATAAAAATAATGTATCCTCCTATTTGAATTTCGACGAGTAAATCAGGCAGCGCGATGGGACGACGACGTATTCGAGGGCTCGAGAGGCGCGGACCGCCTTCGAGACGGTGGGCCCCTATTTTGGTCCAGGTAAAGGTAACAAATCACTTTTCAACGACGGGAGATGGAAGCTACCGAGCACTGTTTTCTGAAAGGAGGCGGACTTCTCTTCTCATTCACCGTGGGGAACCACTCGACGTGTCCCTAACGCGCGATCGCTGACACAATGCGACCGATCGTTTTACACTCAATGGGACCGAGAATTTGCGAATCCGAAACAAACCATAAAGTTAATAATGACGCGGCGAAAGACACAACGAGGAACACATAAGTATTTCGCTCGCTATCCTTTCGCGAGAAGATCTACGCGCCTCTCGCAAACTTTTTTTTCTCGGTTTTCTCTCTCTGCGCCGATCATCGACGATTTTACAAGAACCTCGCGAGCGAGCGTGCGTAATTTACGCGAAGCATCGAGGGACGCTCGAGATCACGCTCGACCGGTCTCCGATTCTTCCGCGAGCGAGGAGTTTTCAGTTTCCGCGAAAATCCACGGATCCGCGCACA
This sequence comes from Ceratina calcarata, assembly GCF_001652005.2. Lineage (NCBI taxonomy): Eukaryota > Metazoa > Arthropoda > Insecta > Hymenoptera > Apidae > Ceratina > Ceratina calcarata. The sequence goes on from NW_017147017.1 coordinate 359,682, forward strand.
AAAGAACAATGTACATTGGTTCTTCGTCGTGTAACGCGTTGGATACGCGCTGGCAACCATTCGCGTAGATTATAAATCGACGGAAAACGAGGAGAGAGGAACAGGAAAAGAAGAGAGACGAAGAGGCGACTAGTTGCAAAATACCAGTCGGAGACTCGCGACAACTGGAATGCGAATGGGAACGGGATTCGCACAAAGGCATTGGGCAAACATTCTTTTTCGAGGCTTCATTCTTCGTGACAGAATCGTAGAAACGATGTGAGAACAGATGACGGTGAGGCAAGGTTTCACGGACGAATCGAACGGCGATACACCGGAGGAGAGAGGGGGCACCGAGAGAAACAGGAAGAGAGGCAGGGGAACGCGAGACGAGGGAACCACGAGGAGACTCGTGAAACGCGGGGAAAGAGGATCGACCGAGCGGAGTCCGGTACGGATGAAAGAAGAAGCGAACAGCGCGGTGGATAGAGGCTGCCTGCAGATGCCGAGGAGCCACCGTAAGGGCCCTGAGAGTGTACCTGTCTTGTTTTTATAGGCTCGCCGGAACGTCGGGCCCCGGCTACGCTCGACGACGACGGCGACGACGACGGCGGCCACGACGGCGACGACGGCGACGACGGCGAGAAGGAGAGAACGAGTAACAGTGGGGGAAGGAAGGAGCGCCGAGGGGGAACGAGAGGCGAGGAGAACGGGCAAAAGGTGGGCGGAGGGGCAAGGGTAGCGGTCCCAGTTCGGGCCTTACGGCTCGCCAACCAGTCTTCGGAGAACCGTGGGTCTTACCGGAGTATCGTGTACATACGCGTATTGACTGTCGGTCGTCCGCGAATTTTTATTTCCCGTTCCCGTTAAACAGTGTCGGCGATCTCGAGAGATCGGTGAAATCTCGCGCGCGCGCTCCACGTTTCTCGTTGCAGGGCTCAAGGATGAAGTCACCGGGATTGTAGATCGCGTTAACGTTCTCCGTCCCGACGTAAAAGCCGAAGAAAATAAAGAAAAACTGGCGAATAGTTGCGGAAACGAGCGAAGAGCGAAATACAAACGCCTCTGCTATGCGAGCCAGCAGCGACGAGAAGAGGGAATAGAAGCGTCATGGATGACGTGAGGTAGAGGTAAATGGATCGCGGCCGGTTTCGCGGCAGATAGGGTCGCCTCTCTTTCTCTCGGGGGATTTGATGGAAGATTGAGAGAAAAGATGCGGGGCAGTCCTGCGTTCTTGGCCATACTGTTGGGCACGATATTCGGTGTACTCGGCGCGTCTCTGAGCAAGGCGCTCCGATACAAAGCCCCGGACGAGTGCAAGTGGGTCGCGACCGGCGACGCCGAGGACGACGTCTCCCTAGTCTGTCATTTGAGGACCATCAACAGCGAGCTGGAGAACACCAACTTCAGCGTGATACAGCCGCAGCACACGGTTCGTTTGCGACTGGAATGCAGCGACGCGTTGTTCTATCAAAGTTCGTTAAGCGCCGGCAGCTTTAGACCGTTGGTGGAGCTGCGCGAGCTGGTGATCGAGTATTGCAAAATCGGTAACCTCTCGGACGACGCGTTCAAAGGGTTGAAGGAGCTGCGAAATCTAACGGTGAGAACGCACAACACCGATTGGTCGTCGATGGCCCTGGACGTGTCTGTAGGTGCGTTCACCGACGAGTTGAGGCAATTGGAGAAATTGGATCTCGGCGAAAACAACATGTGGAGCATACCGGACGGCGGTTTGTGTCCGCTCGTCAATTTGGAGATACTGAACTTAACGAGAAACCGATTGAGGGAAGTGACGAGCTTTCGTTTCAACGGTGCCGCGAAATGTCTGTCGAATTTAAAGGAATTGGACTTGAGCAACAACAGCATCGAGTCGTTGCCGAGCGCGGCGTTCTCCGGTCTGACCAGGCTGCACAGCCTCGATCTGCGGTGCAACGCGATCAGCTTCATGGCGGACCGCGCGTTCGAAGGGCTCTCCGCGTTGGCCATCTTGAGGCTCGCGGATAATCGACTCACCAGCTTGCCGCCTGAGCTGTTCAGCGACGCGAGGAATATCCAGGAGATACATTTGAGGAATAACACGTTGAACGTGCTCCCACCCGGGTTGTTCAGTGAATTGACGCAGTTGTTGGTGCTCGATTTGTCGCGCAACGAGTTGACCGCAGAGTGGGTGAACGCGGCTACGTTCAGTGGTTTGGTACGTTTAGTGGTGCTCGATTTATCCAGCAATCGTATCGGACGATTGGACTCGACAGTGTTCCGCGATCTGTACAGTTTGCAAATTCTCCGGCTGCAGGAGAATCTGCTCGAGAGCCTGCCGGAGAACACGTTCTCCGCGCTCTACAATCTTCACACCCTATTGCTGAGCGATAATCTGCTAACCGTTATCGACGCGACCACGCTCAGTGGACTGTACGTGCTGAATTTGCTCTCGTTGGACAACAACCGACTGCACACGATACACCCGAGCTCCCTGAGAAACGCCTCGTCCCTGCAAGAGTTTCACCTGAACCGTAACCAGCTCAAGTCGGTGCCGGACGCGTTGAAAGCCACTCCCCTTCTGCGAACCCTCGACCTCGGCGAGAATCTCATTTCGGAGATACCGACCGGCACGTTCGACCACGTGGCTCAACTGTACGGTCTTCGATTAACCGAAAATCATATCGGTAATCTCACCAAGGGCGTATTCGACCGTATCAAGGAGCTGAAGATATTGAATCTCGCGATGAATCGTATACAGTACATCGAACCCGGCACATTCGACGAGAACCTGAACCTCCAGGCGATCCGTCTCGACGGCAATCAACTGACGGACATCGCCGGCCTGTTCACCAATCTACCGAACCTGGTCTGGCTGAACGTCAGCGACAACAAGTTGCGATGGTTCGACTACGCGATGATACCGACCGGCCTTCAATGGCTCGACATCCACTCGAACGAGATACGAGAACTAGGCAATTACTTCGAGATTGAGAGTCAGCTGCAGTTGAGCACCTTCGACGCGAGCGAGAACAAGCTGACGGAGATCACCGGAAACGCGATACCGATGAGCATCGAACGGCTCTACCTGAACGACAACCAGATCTCCAAAGTGCAGAGCTATTCGTTCTTCAAGAAGCCGAACCTGACAACGGTCGAGCTAAAGGGGAACCAGATACGGAACCTGGAACCGTACGCGTTGCGGATCAGCGCCGTTCCGTCGGACAAACCTCTCCCGGAATTTTACATCGGCGATAATCAGTATCTCTGCGACTGCACCATGGAGTGGCTGCAGCGCGTCAACAGGCAGAATCAGACGAGGGTGCAGCCGCGGGTCATGGACCTCGAGAGCATCTACTGCAAACTTCTCTACGACCGGGAACACGCGTTTGTGCCTCTGGTCGAGGCGTCTCATTCGCAGTTCCTTTGCAAATACGACACGCATTGCTTCGCCCTCTGCCATTGCTGCGATTTCGACGCCTGCGACTGCGAGATGACCTGCCCCCTCAACTGCACCTGCTACCACGACCAATCGTGGTCGGCGAACGTGGTCGACTGTTCGAACGGCGGTCACGTCGAGAAGCTGCCCGAACAAATACCCATGGACGCGACCAGGCTTTACTTGGATGGGAACGATCTACGCGTGGTCTCTAGTCACGCGTTCATCGGTCGCAAAAAACTAAAGGTTCTCTTTCTCAATTCGTCCAACATCGAGATAGTGCAGAATCGTTCGTTCAACGGTCTCCGGGATCTGGAGGATCTCCATCTTCAGGACAACAGGATCCGCGAGCTACGGGGACACGAGTTCGAGGGACTGGACGCGTTAAAGCTCCTCTACTTGCACCGTAATCGAATCTCCTCGATCGGCAACGACACGTTCTCGTCTCTGCGCTCGTTGCGCATCCTCCGACTGGACAGCAATCGTTTGACGAGCTTGGCCGTGTGGACGTTACCCGGCTCGATCGAGATCAGTTTGTCCGGAAATCCGTGGTCCTGCGAGTGCGACTATCTTCGAAGTTACCGCGAGTGGATCCGTGAACCGAACGTTCGAGTGTCGGACGCGTCCGCGTTGCGTTGCGTCTATAATGTGACGGAGTTCGAGGCGTTCGGCGAGCAAGCGTTTACAGACGACGAGTTCGGTTTCTCGGTGGCAACTTCTCCGGCCAACAATCAATCAGAAAGGAGCAACGACAGCGCGTGCACCGGAGGCGCTGCAGGCCTCGACGACGATTCGCATCGGAATTACACAAAAACGATCATCGAGAAGCAGGTGCTACAGGACTATCTTCCCCTGTTGATCGCCACTCTACTCGGTTCTTTGGCGATGGTGTTGCTGTGCTTGTCGGCGTTCGTGTTTCGTCAAGAGCTTCGCGTGTGGTTCCACTCGCGATTCGGCGTACGGATATTCTACAGAAATCAGGAGGTGGACAGGGACGATCGTGATAAACTGTTCGACGCGTTCGTCAGTTACAGCTCGAAGGACGAGGCGTTTGTTGCCGAGGAACTGGCGCCTGTGCTCGAGATGGGGAATCCGTCGTACAAGCTGTGCCTGCATTATCGGGACTTTCCAGTTGGAAGCTTTATAGCCGACACCATAGTTCAGGCGGTCGAGTCGTCGAGGAGGACGATAATGGTTCTATCGGAGAACTTCATCAAGTCCGAGTGGTGCCGGTTCGACTTCAAATCGGCACACCATCAGGTGTTGCGCGACCGAAGGCGAAGACTGATCTTGGTGCTAGTGGGCGACGTACACCAACGGGACCTCGACCCGGACATCCGACTCTACCTGAAGACGAACACGTACTTGCAATGGGGCGACAAGCTGTTTTGGGAGAAGCTCCGGTTTGCGTTGCCAGACGTACCGAACAATCAGAGGACAACCACGCAGAGGACCAGGCAACCACCACCGGTCCGACGGCAACATAACAACAGGACGACGTCCAACGGATCGCGCACCGTCTCCGTGCACATATGAATTTTTCTTATTCGTGCGATCTTCTTACGTCTCGCGGTGTGTTCGTAGATGCGTTCACGTGTTCGACGTCGTCGCGTCGTCCGTCGCGGTTCTGTTCCAGTGCTGCGTGCTGTGAGAGCGAGGATTCGCGGTTTCGGCCATGGCGACGTGACGACACGGTGCAATAAGGTGGCATATGCGATATGCGCGTAGAGTGTAAATACGATATACATACTTCGACATATGTACAAATGTTAAAAGAAAAGTGTTGCTCGTATCGCGAGAGAGGAGAGAAGAGTAGAACCGGTGAATGTGTGTGAGTGCGTGCGTTGTAAATAAAGATGAAGAAACGATAGCGAAGGGGAGAAGGAGCGTGATCGTAATAGTTAAGGTGCTTGGCTTGTGATTTAAGGGGATATACGTACGAGCCTTCGCGTCCCGGTGTCTGTACATTGCAGCGAATCAGTGAGTTTGCTAGATAGCATAAAGTCGTTGTAAATAAACGTCCCGTTTTCTATGCGTTTACCATTTTCGAAGACTCGAAACCCCGATCAATCGAAGCTGCGGTTAATTCAGGGTTAACGATGCGCGAAGGATTCTCGCCCGGTGCAGGAAGAGAACGCTCGGTCGCTCGCCGTGTGCCATCCAGTCCCGTCTTACGATTAGCATAATAAGCGCCATATGCGAAAATCCTTCGCGCGTCGAACGCGCTCCAACGTCGCGGAACCGAACGGCGGACTCGACTCGACGATTCGCGAAAAGCGGCACTCTTATCGCGCGTACGTAAATACGCGCGGGCACGCGAGCACGGCTGTTAATTACCGACCGTGAACTGACATCGGGTGAGCAATTGCAGCTCCCCATTCGAGTAGAGCTACGCGACCGTGCAAATTCCGATCGATCCAGTTTTCGTCGTCGTTCCGCGTCGTCCGAGTTTCGAAACCGGCAAAGTGATATCACTTCCTCCTCTAATCGTACCGCTGATCCAATGTATATTTAATTATTGTACCTAAGTACTTAGACCGGCGAGCAGCTTGCGTGGATACGCTCGAGCGTAGCCAAAATCCCTCTTTTTTTTTTAATTTTCTTTCTACTGTAAAATATTAACGCGCGCAACCGCTTTATCTTATTTATTTCATCCCGGAAACGAATGGAGGCCTCGCGTGGCGCTAGCCGCTTTTCGATTTGAGATCGAATCGCGCGCCACGCGAAGTTTCTACTCGAATTGGACGGCCCGCTCGCGTTTATCTCGTCAAACCTGAACGCGAGCCGCGTTCAGCTTGAAAAGTTAAGTGGACGTTTTGGATTTATAACTCGCAAGAGAAATTGGTTGTGTCCTTCCAAGGCGCGACGGTCGGATTCAAAAAAGGAGGTACACGCGTTATGCGAAAAAGACAGAATAAAAGACCGCTATGGATAATCGACAATACATACGTTGTACAAAAGCGAAACAATCTTTCCTTTAGCTTTTCTCGCAAGCGAGACTATTCTACTGTTTTATTTTTACTCCCTCCGCAAACTACTCTCAACGAAGACAACGTGAAAGATATTGTTAGAATAAAAACCTATGACTGAACAATAAAATGCTCTATTTTTATGTTTTTAACTCCTTTCGCTTTGTTATTTTCTCTCTACACATTCCCCGTTCCTCGACTTTGCGATACGCAGAATTTATTTTTTCTGCTTTTCGCGGACGAACAATGGCGAAGACGCGAACTTTCGGTGGTCCGTCTTCGGACCGAAGAAGAGAACGAGACCGAGAGAACGAAAGAGAGAGAATTATTTCGCTAAGAAACAATACCTTATGCTAATCCGGTCACGTCTGTTTACATTGTCATCACGTTTCGTTACCGTTACATCCACGGAATAAGTAATGCCTGCGCTCCATTGTAACAGAAATCAGATTGGTTAAAAGGCCGTACGGTGAACGTAGCTCGTTCCAGCGTCTTTGATCGTTCTCGTTACAAAAGCGAACCGGAACTGAATAGAACCCAGAGAGTCACCTCGTTTCAATGCCGTAATCGATTCCTCGTTGTAATTGCCTCGTGCTTAGTCGATCGCGCGACAGGCAGTGTACATACTTAGCTACGTTTGCGATTCGACAACAGATCCCTAATATTGTTCTACCTGCGGGATTTTACGCGACGATTCTCGTTCGATCGGGAAATCCTCCAGACATTTGCATACTCCACTCCAAGTATTTACATAAAACAGGAACTTCCTAACAACCGATCGTGGTAATCGAATTAGACACCTTCCAAACAAGTTTCGACCCTTCGCCCCAAGTTTCCTTTCCAGCTCGTCACGGCTCATGTCAAGAGAGAGAAAAAAAATGTGTTCGTCGTCGCGAAATCGAAATTGTACATTCGATGGAGTTACCCACGACTCTAATTACATACCTTGGTATCTCCGATTTTACTACCGAGGGAAAGATCACGGAATCGAGATAGAGAGGATCGATGGATCGGTCGAAATGCCACGTACTCGAGACACGAGAAGATTTCACGCGCGTGGAATGTAATTCGCATTGATATTCGCAACCGCGTAGCTATCGGTGTCTATGATTGCGCGTAATCGGCGTGTAATCGAAACGCGAGAATCGATTCGATCGACGCGTAACAGACAAGGACCACCAGAGCGAACCACCCGCGATACGTATAGCTATTACGAATAATGTAAATATAAGTAGTAGATGTACGTGTACGTATTTGTATGTCACGAAATGGAATCGCGGAGTCCGTGAATGCCGATGGTTCCACGCGCTCTGCTTATTTTGCGGTTTCGCTTGGAATTCTCATTACGCGTTAATAACGACCGCGCCGAGGAAATAACGTTGGACTCGGTAAGTCACCAGACGACGTCGTCGTCGGTCGCTGGACATTTTTTAATATTTCACTTCCACCGAAGGACGGCAACTTTCCGAACGATCGACCATTACTGGCATGAACACACGCGTGCGACCCGGTTCTCAACGACATAATAAGATACGAATTCTAAATTCGAGGTATAAATTCGATCGACAGCCGGATAGGTAGCAACCACGCGATTCGATCGTATTTACTCTCAATCGCATTAACTATTTCTATCTTATCCAACCACGTATTATTAACTATTAACCGTTTACGTTTATGGGTTCGTGCGTCGCCGTCGCGTCGTCGTCCCAATTGAAAATAGCTGCTCTCGTTGATGGCCGGACTTGCCGTGCGTGCACCCGATCCCCGGTCGATCCTGTTCTGCCACTTTTGTAATTAACAAGCCCTTAACAACGTACGCGCAGCTATATCAAGAACGAAACGATGACTCCGCGGCTTCCACGTTTCAACCTTGGCGAGTCTATAATTTCGCGGGGCGTGGAAAAATTCGCGATATCGCGCAACCTGTTGCTACCACCGGTGCACGCGAAAAGAATCCGCAGAATTATACGAGCGAATTGGAACTTCGAATTGCATGCATATCGCATTAGCACGTAGCGGTATAACGGAGAATCAAGTGCCAAGGTTTATAGGAACGAGAACAACCGGCCTGTACCGTAAACACTCACGCAAGGAGTAACATGATTAAGAACGTGCAGCAAATGGAAACGGGAAGAATACGATGGACGCCTTCTCAAATTTCTAGAGATGCACGATGCAAAAGCTAGCGAGAAGAGAAGAAACGAAAAGAGGAAACGGTCGAAGGGTTATGCGTAGCAAGGTATTGCTTTGAAAGATAAACCATAACGGCGAGTTAGTTAAAAGATCTTAACACGGAAAACAATGAATTAGGAGCGATAAAATACTATAGGATAAGGTAAAGGTAGCCGCTTATTCTTCTGATAGTTGTTCCGAGCTCTTCGTTTAGCTTTAGTAACTCGCTAACTCGCTCGCCGGCTCGCTAGCAGCGAGTTAAGCAAGCGGGAGAATGCGGCTCGCCAACCTTCCATCCCTTCCCCCGATTCGCCGCGCTCCGAGTTAGAATGGTCCCGATGCTTTATGCGGTATAACGGAATTTCTGTTTGCACTATCTGCCGGCAACGGCACACGCGAGGGACTCCTGCTCGTTCTTCGTTCGTGGCCGAGGCCATGTTAGGAAGAGAAGGCCGATCGTGATTCGTAGCTCAGATTAAGACCAATGAGCGGAAGGCATCGTTAGTCGAAATCGGGCCCCCGTGCATCGATGCATCCCGGAGATAGTCGTTACCCCTTTTTGCCGTGGCCAACGGAGGATTCGTGCGATCTTTCGCGAAACCGAGTTTCCCCATTAGAGTCGCCTCGCAACTCGGAACGCGCGACCATCCGTTCCCGTTCTCGTTCCGTTCCTCGAAACCGTCGACGATCAACGGGCAACAATCTTTAAAAGATGACCGCCGGATTCGAGTTTAGTCGTATCTTCGATTACAAGCGACGCGCGCGAACTTCATACCCGCAGGCAGAACCGCGTATACGCGACAGTTACCGCGTAGTTTAGTTATCGCGATCGAGAATTCAGCGTCCGGGCTCGCATTGTCTCGCGGAACGAATGCATATTTCACGCGTGTGCGCTATCCGCCGCTTGGCGCGGCGTGTACGCGCGATTATGCGACCGAGTACAGTCCCTCGACCCTACATCGTCGCGATCCTCCCGCACGCTCGTCCCTACGGGTAACGTCGTAATAACTCGCGGAAATTATTTTCAACCTCTGTAAGGGAACTCGCGAACAGTCAGCCGGGCAGAAACGCTGTGCCGACGTTAATCCGGCTACGTCGCAACGATCGCATCCAAGCGGTATTTAATTACGGCCTTTACAACCGGCCGCCCTGGCCGACTCGCGGGGCTCTAGCTTCGACTCCGAACGAAAGTTGAGAAACGGCCGCGGCCGGAGGAGCAACAAAAACGAGATGTAGTAGCAGGATATTTCTGGGGCGGAAACGAGAAGAAAAATGGTGCATTTGAACACCATATCCGTGAGCCACGGGAAACTTGGGTACAGTTCGCGGAGAACAATTCACAGCACAGATTCCTCTAAAAAAAAACCCGTCACGAGAAGTTCCCAGGTTTTCTCTTCCATGGTTACTCGAAAGGATGGATCATCGTAACGAGCCGAGATTTCCATTCGATTTCGAATCCAACTATCTTAACGAAACAAGCGATACTTTACGTCCCTCGCCGGGCCTGTTTAGAGCGCCGAGCCTCGTAAAAAACTATAAAACAACTCGCCCTTTTCGGTCCACGCGGGAGTGGTCTCGAATTTATGATCGGTAATATATCTGTCTCAAACTTCCATAAATAGCTGCGCGAGAGAACGAAGCAAAACTCGAAAGCCGAGAAACGAAAACGAAAACGAAAACGAAAACGAAGACGGAACCGCTGAATCACGGCGTTAGTTACTTTCGTATGTAAACTACGCATAGAATATGGATAGAGACGCGCGACACCGTTCCGCCGATGACGGAGGGAGGAATATGCATATGTAGATATAAACAGGAAACATCTGCTGGCGCAGAAAACGCGATGCAGCTGCGAGCAGGTAGTAATCGCGTGCACGGTGGCCGACCAAAAATTTATGGAAATGTTTTCGTGTCGACCTAACGCTACGATTATTATTAAAGACAACGATACGGTAGTTTCCTATCAAGTTCGCGATCGTTTTCCCGCGACTCGATGACCGTGGCCGCTTCATAAAAGTTCCGGCGCACATCTTTCATGGCCCGAAGAATTTTTCAATTAGCAATTAAGCGTTCGAATATCGGCCGCCGCATTCCCAGTGCTCCGCCGAACACCGAAAACGAACCTCCGAGACTCGAACGACAGCATTTCCGAATCGATGCTTTATCTATCGACTTATCGTTCCACCGATCTTTCCTACCCTTGTTACTCCTGCGAACCTCGGTAGCATCCTTAGGCAGGTATTCGAAAAAAAAGAATAATTCCCTGTGTTCTTCGTTCCCGGCATTCAGAGGATACTTTCTAACTTTTCTTTAGCCTAATTCACTCGCGGATTATCGACAGGGAAATCGATCCGTCTTGGCGAGTTCCATTCACGAAAGAAGTTAACGATGCTACGCGACGGGAGATATCGCGAAAGAAGCGAAAACGCGAGATCGGCGAGAGATCCCGCGGTCCCATGGTGGTGGTTCTTCTCAGAGCGAAAGAAAACGGCACGGCTTGGGGGAGAAAGATCGAGGAGAGAGTTAGGAGGAACGCGATGCGAAACGGACTCGCTGGAGAGGAGAAAGAGCGGGCACGGTTACATGAAGGAAAAGAAGAGGCCGAGTATATCCGGTATTTGAGGCAAAGGTGTTGCGTGCAACTTAACAAGCTAACGACGCCGTGCGAGTGCGATTTTCTTTCCTATCAACCTCAATCTACTTCTCGCCCTCTCGCTCGCACCTTCGTCCACTTTCCACCCTCGCACCGTCTCTCCGCACCCACCCCTCTATTTTATTTCTCTCTTTCCTCCATTCTTCGCCTCCCTTCGCGGCCGCGGCCACGACCGCCCTTCGTACCCATTCTCTCTCTCTCCCTCTATCTTTCTGTCTCAGTCTTTGCACGATACTCGCCTCTTCCTCTCCATACTCTCTCCCCTCCCGTCCTTATCGTTGTTAGCCTGTTAGCCGATGAACCGCCTACGGCTCGCAGGCTCTCGTTGTTCCGCGCGGTTCAGTCTTTTCAGGGTAAAAAAGAATGTGCGAGGTGCATGCCATCGCAAGTTTCCACGTTACACGGAACTTGCAAGTTGTCAGCGCGAGTATGCCGGATTAACTCCGACTCGCTAATAAGTCGCATTCCCCGCGAAATCCCCTCGCGTGGTCAAACGAACATTGAATTATTCAAGATCGTGCACCGTCTCTAATGAGAATAATCGATCCGGTCTAACTGGATGGATATCGCCAGCTAGATAACGAAATGACGACGATTTCCGAAGAAAATATCGCCCAACCTATGTTATTGCGAAATCGTTGTCGTGGGCTAACCGCATGGTTACGTTTAATTATCCGACGTGCCCCGGCTTCGGGAAACGCGAACGCGAATCGCGGATACGAACGATCGCAAACTGCAACTTTGCCGCGATTGCGATGGGCCGATAGGCGTCGTCGACGGCCGTTCCTCGGAGAAAACTGCTTCCGTTTGTCGTTACCGCTTTTTCACGGGGAAGCAACCCCGACACCGAGCGTACACGTGTACCGTGTGTAACGCGTACCTATCTAATTGCGATTCCATCGTGCGTTCTCTCGCGAGGAACAAGCTAGAACAAGACGAATAGACCGGTACGGACTCGAACACTCTGAATTATTTATACGAACTCGATCCTGAAATTCTTTATACGGTCGCTCGTTTCATCGTACGTAGATAATAAGAAGATCCGAAAAAAACAGAACGACCGATAAGGGAACAACGGGAACGGCGCGTAACATTTCACGTGAACGTAAATCCAGAAAAGCCATTCGCTACCGACGATACTTCTCCCAAGAAGTATACATGCATTTCGCTTATGAATAGTAATCGGGGTCCGGCGAATGCTCGGGTTATAAATAAGTTTTCGTTTAACGACATATGTAACTATACATCAGCGCATTAATTGCGCAAACATAACGCGTATTATGTGTGTGTCACCAATTCGAGTCCAGCAGCTTCGTGTATACGACCGCAGGTAGGTATCGAACTGGAGACTCGAGATTTTCTTCCTTGCGATTCTCGCTTACGTACTAATATCTTAAAAATCGTTTAAAAATATGCATACGGATCTAATTATAAGAACGTAATGCGAACCAGTTGTTCGTCTTCGCATCCGGTCTGTACGAATCGTAAGCGAGGTTCGTTCGCCCCCGAAAGTCTATGCGAACAGGTAAGAAAGAGCGAACAAGCGAACAGAGAGCGACGGGAGAAAGAGAAAGGTAGCGAAGGAACAGGAACGGGGAGAAGAATGTCCCACAAGCGTCCTATTCGCTTCGTATCGGTGTTCATCCGGCGTTTCAGCGACGTGACACCGTGCCCGGCATGACGTCGAGAACGCGGCGCGTTTAAAAGGGGGACGGGAGATAGCCGGTTGATCGTTCGCGTAGCTGTAGCTGATAGCTGAAAGGTGCGCGCTGAAAACACGCGAAAACGAAGCCACCGACGCGGACGCGGATGCTCGAAAGATCGACGGCCTTTCGGCATCCACTGCGAGTCGTACCCTCGATAATAATCGTTATTAGGCGACCACGCGAGCTTTTCAACCGAACAAGACCGAACCCCCGAAGAGTCGAGCGGCCGTCCGGTCCGTTCCGCATTTCTCTTTCCCCCAGTGGCCGAGTCGCGATGATATGTGCCACCTCTCAACGGTTGAATTTCGTTTACTGTATCGCAATGCAGCGTCTTCGTCGGTAGAGGTCCCGAAGATGACGGTGCCTGTACGTTGGGGCAACAGGATGCGCGCAACACACAACGCAGAACCCGGTGATCGAGCAGCATCCACCGCGGTGGTTCGCCCGCTCGTGCGATCACAGGTTTTCACCGATTACGAGATGAGAGCCCGCGCCGAGAGATGAGCGAAAGGGTCGAGAGGGAGGCAAAGGACGAAGGCGATGGGTGCTTCGTAACTTATCGGGCACGTCGGTGGGGAGTTTGCTATGCACGCTTTCTTGAGATAACCTTTCAGGCCGACAATTATTGGTAATATCGATACCGCACGCCCGTCGGCCGAACTCACCTTTCCGTGCCTCGAACTCACGACGATCCGCTCGAGAGACTCGGCCTCTCCTTGTAAATTACCCCTCCCTGCCCCTCGCCGCTCCGCCGCTAGATCCACTCTCCGTCTCTCGTCGTTCACCCTTTCCCTCCCTTTCTTTGCCTCCCTCCGCGCCGCGCTACCCTGGCTCGGTCACGTTGTTTACAATGCACCGACCGAGCCTAATGAATTTCCATTCGAATAAAAGCGTACACGATGATAATTATGATTTACGGCGGTACCGGACGCTCGCTCGAGCAAACTCGAGCTGGCTGGCTGGCTGGCTGGCGCGCGCGAGGATTCCGATAATGTCGAGTCGGCCCGAAACGAGAGCCGGTGCAACTCGCATCCAGCCAGGTTCTCCAACGTTGCAACGCGCCGATTAACACCGGCCGGCTAACGGATTTATAAGCAGCCGTCGAGCGTCTTAAAGAATCGGCTTAAAAGCGGAAGCGGAATAGCTGGTATTCAGAGTATTTGAACAAACATCGAGTGTACAGGTTTCTCGTAATAATTCACGATTGTAGGATAGACCCGTAAAACGAGAGATGAGGGGATACACGTCCGTTCTCTGGTTTAAAACGGAGAGCCCGAGGGTAATTTCGGTGTTCGCGAGCGAAATTATTCCCTGCGACGGCAGACGGGAATTGAACAAAGTCTAGCACTTTTGTGTCGAACTCGTCACGATTGGAGAAAGAGAAACGGTATGCCTCCTAACCCACCGCGCGCGGGACTTGAAAGAAGATCCAATTATCTTGCACGCATCGCGTGTAGTCCCGAACCCGGAGCACGATTTTCCAGCAGCAGAATGCGAATGAAGAAAAAAAATAATGATAAACGGAAGAAAGAGAACGATGGGAAACCACTTGGGTAAAAAAAACGCGCATCGAATGCCAGGATTTTTTCTCTAAATCTATTCGCAAGCATGAAACAAGTGTACCTTACTCGCAGACATCGACGCCGGGCGGAAGGGTAAGTACGAAGTACGAACGCCGGGATTGGGGTATTGAAACGAGCTCGGAAGGAGACAACTTCATGATCGTGTTTTCGTAGTACTCGTGCAGGCAAGCACACGACGAATACGTAGCAGCACGTTTATTCCGTTCACGGAGCGGCTCGCGTGCTCGCCCTCTCGCTTAATCCGTACCCTTCAAACTATTCGTGTACACTTGTACGAGAAATTCTTATGAATTATGCATCTATTATCTGGTAGGTATCGTGTCCACGGCCGTCCGCGCTTTTCAGCCACGGAAATCGGTCTCGGTTAGAATTCGAGTGCGAAAAGAAGTGACCGATCGACGCGGTTACAAAATTGTACTCACGATTGGTTCGCTGCATGAGATCGCGGAAATCACGAGTCCGCGAGCCACTCCGATTTTCTATCCATTCATTCCCGGAGTGGTTTCATCGCGAGTAACACTACCCGAATATGGTACATAGGCGTGGCGAAAATCGCAACGAACAGAGTTTCGTATGTCCCCGTTTTAGTGAGTAAGTAGGTACGCGCGTACGTTGCAAGTGAAATACGATGTTGTTATCGTATGATAGATCGCATTAATCGGTCATTACTACTATTCGATCGATACCCGTGCTCGTGCATTCGCGAACCGGTTAATTGGATAATCGAATACCCGATAAGACCGATCTCGAGTCAATACCACCGGTACGACGACGACGAAGGTAACTCGCGCTCTTGACTTTTCAGGTTCGACGGTAAAGAGTGCCGAAGACCGTGCGGACGCGCGTTTCGCAAACGCGAGTCGGTAATTAAATCAAAGTCTCGACTAGTCTCGAGTGGACTCGACTCGTTCCACGCGACAGGCTCTCGGCTTTTGTAACGCGACTGTCGCGTTGTAAAACGTTCGTCGCGTGGGAGTACGAAATATCCCATTGTCCGCGGTCCTCGATCAATCATACCCAACAGTCGGAGACACGCGGGTCCACGAATTCGAATTCATAATATATCGCGAGACGAATACCCGACTACGGCGGTTATTTCGTGCGGTCGCTTGCCCCCGCGATCCAGCAGACATCGTCTCGGTTACTCGGGAGAAGTTCCAATCCCTGGATCCGTTCAACGTCACCGCGAAGACTGTTTGTCGGGAACAACGTTGTATCGAAATGCCACATCGGAGAGACGATCCTTTCTCTACCTTTACCCTCCACCTACCCTGTCACCACTCGTCGCTCTTGCTCCTTCTCTGTACATCGGCAGGATATTTTCTCTCCGGCGTATATGTACGTTCGGGTTATAAACAAAGTTAACTCCACGCCGCTTGTCTACAAAAGACAATCCTCGCGACCTAAGTCTCGTTCTAATGCCCCGAGCGATGTCTCGAGACTCCGAGGTCTCTGAATACATTAAACAGACGTACTCGAACTTACCGGGCAAAGGAGACGGAGGAGGAGAAGAGCCCGGAGAACGAGACGAGATGGCGAAGGAGACGGCGGAGGTGGAGAAGGGAGAGAATAAGCGGGAGAGAAAATAAGACGAACACATGTGGCCCGGATGGAGACGACACGGTCTCTACTAGGGGTGTACGACTAGTTCTCTAGCCGAGACATACCGTACGTTCGATCCCTTTGCTCGGTAATCCGTGAGGGAACTGGAAATTATATGGTAATGAAGTGCTTCTGAGCGCATCGCAACGGCGCGGGCGGCAAGTCGACTGGAAAGACAATGCGATTTTACTCGCAGAATTTAATAGACCGATGTAGAAGCGAGAGAGAAGGACGACGACGCGTGGAATAAGCCACGGTACACGGTGGTACACGCGCCATGTAGCCATCCGTGACTCTGCCGACTTTCGACTACCGTTCGCGGTATTCGATATATCGAGGTAATCGGTGAGCGGACGGCTTTTCCTTTCGCAACGACGACGGATTCCGCGCGGCAGCTCGCGAATCCCGACGCTTCATCGGTTTCCCTTCCCAGTCCCTTTCCTTTCTCTTTCTTTACAGCGTGATCTCGATTCCAGAGTCCCGCGCCTTCGTTCCTTTCTCTCTTTCACTCGTGAAGCAACAGGGCTCTCCGTAAAGCGTTTCTCGATCCTCTCAGTCTTACACATACACGTATCGTGAATTTTTCGTAGCGCGGGCGAGATTTGTACGCGAATTGCCGGCGAGGCAGTAAATTCTCCAGGACGCGACGACGGGGAAATTCATTCTCGAGATTCCAGATGAACGCGAGTTCGAGGGTTCCAGGGAACGCGAGTGGAATCACAAAATCGCGATATCATGCTCGACGTGTCGGATCGAATATTTCTACGTAGAACTTTGCGGACGCGATGGTCGATTAACGACACCGTGGAAATAGACCATGGAAGTGAGACCGAGACAGGTGAAAAGAGAGGCGGTGAATGGGTCCCGTACCCGGATCGAAGCGACGCATAAATTGGCGAACGGCGTGAAAAATCACCGATAATCTCGTACCGAGGTGTATTTTATTCAAGGGCGTTAGGTAATTTTGTAGCGTGCCGCGTAAAGTTGTAAAGGCATACGCGAAACTGATAAATACTGCGGTGGTACCCGCACGTAAATCATGCGGCGTTCAGGTTTCGCTGGGCGATAGGCGAGACTAAGAATATCGCTGTACTTGACGGGCCCCTTCGATCGGTTAAAGAGGCTGCCGTCGCGTTTCACCGAAAAGTAGCCTTCGTAGGTAGGCACGCAATACACGGACCAGACGAATTTATAGCGCAGCGTACGGCGCTGGTTAATACGCACGGTCCCCTTGACCCGCATGTTTCTCGTTACCCCATAAATCCTGCGCGAAACGACCGCGGAATACTAAAACGCTTCGATCTCGGCCAACTCGAAGCAGGGTACCGAGCGTACAGCGCTTACACCGCAGGAAAGATCTCGCTCTCCGGAAGAACATAACCGTTCCGCGAGGCATCCCCGTTTCGCGACTTCCACGCTCCACGAGATATCCCCCGACTCCCGGCCGACACCTACGCTCTCGTTCCTTCGCAACAATGGCCGGCTTCGGGAAACGAGGATCAACGCGAGTGGATATCGCTGTAAGCCTCGGCCCTTACGGTCGCGCGTTCGCGCTCTAAATCGAAACCGAGGGAGGTATATTCGGTTTGACTGCTAAAAGGGTTGACCGTTAAAGCGAAAACGACCGATACGGCCCGACGCGTAATCTCCTTAGCCCCGCCGAGACCTTCTTGACCTCTTTCGCCTCGCTTTCCGCAATTTTTCTTTCTCTTTCACCCGTTCTCCTTACTTCCTCCCTGTCCCGCATCCCTCCGCGCGAAATACCATACCATCTCGCGGGAGCGCGGAATCACCGGATTCCACGCAACTTCCCAAGGAAATATCTTCCAGCGGACCAAACCTTTATGGTTCCGCGAAGAACGTGGTTAAAATTAACAGACGCGACGAGTCCGAGACGATCGATGCACGACGATAGTGGTCGCGAACGACGACGAAGGACTCTCCGTCGAAGATTTCTCGGAACTAGTATTGTACAGTCTTGTAATTTCAACGATGCGGTGGACGAAGAGAAATTCGATTCGCAACGCAATATACCTAAAATCCGTAAAACGCGATACGTCGGATCTGCCAATAGGTGGATGTACTCGCGGCGACGAAAATACGACGCATGTATAATAATTACGTTAGAGGCGGAGGCACTCGGTTGAAAGCGAGACGACTCACGAGCGGAGAGGGACGAGACGGTGAACGCGCCGACTGCCGAGGTAAATGAAATTTATTACGAGTCGCTTCGTAATAAATTCCGCCTATCTCGCAACACACACTCCGCCGTGAACACTTCTTTAATTAAAAGCAGGAAGCTGGATTATAACGGGGTGCTAATTAATCGAGAGATTGTTTTATCTTATCGACGCCGGTATCGAAGGCGGTTTCCCTGTCCGATGCCGAATTCTAATAAAAACACGGCGAACCGGACTTCGCCAAGCTCGAACTTCGCCTCTACGAACTCTCGCTCCTCGATGACGAGGAACAAGGACGCCCGGGTTCGCGGTGAACGTACAACGTGGAACGAGGAAGGCTGGCCGAGGGAAAGAGAGGTTGACGATCTCGGCCTTCGAGTCATCCGTGAAATTCTCCAGACGCGAACAGATCCGCGGTCGAGAGGCGAATTCGTCTCGAGTACCGCGTTACGTCCGAGGGCATATCGATCCCGTATCTCTGATGGCTGCGCGCGGTCAACGGGAAGATCCCTCTTCGTGCGTTTCCTTATCGTTCGGCCATCGATTACCCCCCTTTGATGTTGCTCATATTTCCCGCGACTCGATTCAGAGACGAACAAAGCGCGCGATCCGTGCCCGAAACGGCCGCGCAGCCCGCGAAAGGATGAATGAGAGTACGACTGAATAAGAGGACAGAGAAAAAGTTGGGCAATCCATTAGCCGGGCTTACGGACTCGGCAGAGAACAGACGGCGGCCATGAAAACCGCGACTGCACCCACGAAACTCGCGTCAAAGCACGATAGGCTTCAGTTAAAGAGACGAGCGATCTCTCCTTTTTCATTTCTCCTCTTTTTTTCGTCCTCTCTTTCTCTCTCCCCGAAGGAAGGATCCATAGACTATGGAATTTCGGCGAGTAAACGAGAAAGAAGATGCTCGAAAGTTAGCCAGTCCATTGAAGGAATAAGGAGATTCCGAAGAGACCGCAGTAAATTCTAGTCGCGATGTTTTTTCAGTCGGTGTAAAGTTCCCGAAAGGGCAAAAGTAGCGAGGGCGGAATGGAAAAGAGAGTCCGATGAAGCAGTCCGATAAAACGTACCGATAACACGATTCATAGTCATGGACAGAAGACGCGCACGAGTACCACCGATCGCGATCACGGCAAGGGACGATTTCGGTGGAAGAAATGTAATCGTAAGAACAGGAAAGTTGGCCAATCCATTACCGAAGGATAGCCGAGAGTCTGGCCGGTGGAGAGTTGCGGGCAGCATCGAATCCGTGAAGTTGCGTCAAGGTTAAATCCGCAGGGGCGGCCCCTTTGTGCCGACGTCCGCGCTTCTGCATACATTCTCACCCGATAAATATACCCTTTGGCAGTATAATCCAGCTCCGCGCGGATTCCTCTAGCACCGGTAGCTTCTGAAAACCCGCCGGGAGCTTCGAACGAACGCGCCAGAAAAAGAAAGGAACGCGCCGGTAAGTAAAGGACAGAGAGAGGGCCGGTTATAGCGAAAACGCGTACGTTTCTCCTCTGGTCTCGTCCGATACGCGCAACACCGAAGCGGTTTCACCCTACTTACGATCTTCGCGGACGTTGCCTCCACCCTCTCGAGTACCTTATCCTTGCAAACGGCAATGGTTAGCACCTACGAATTATACGCTTTCCCATCGTTTCCAAGAAGTTCCTTACCGAAAATAATTATTTGTTCACGATCTCGTCGACCCCTTTCGCCCTGTTACTCCCTTTCGCGTCTACCTACGGTAAATTTTCATCGGTTTCTTTCTTAAACCGCACCTTGCCGCGGTACAACTTCGCGAGCAAACATTTTTATTCCCCGTGCAACTAATCGAATATCCATTTCCGTTATTAATGGCATTCCGGTTAACTGGCCTGTTACGAGCGCGCGCGGTGGTCGATAAAGATATACAATAGAGAACCGAAACAACAATTTATGGAGCTATAAAGCTTGTCTCTACATACGTACGTTGGCCAGTTATGCCGCGGCGAACTTAAGGACCTAGCATTTGCTTTAACGATCATTCAGGCTCCGGGCCATGGATATCGGAAAAAAGTTGCCAATCCCCTGCTAGAATTCCGCTTGGTTTTTGCCCGAACAAACCGCGGCTCCGGGGTGGACAATGTACGCGAAGAGCATCTTACGAGAGTAACGGCAACGCGTGTTCGCCTAACCAATCGAATATTATCGTATTTGTATAACGCTATAATATACTAACTTGCGAGTCGAACGAGAACGCGCTTGTTGAAAGCGTCTTTTGATGAACATGTAAACAAATGTACGGGCGTGAGAAATGAGTAAACGGTTCGTAGAGAACCGCGAATCAAGAAGACACGGTTCTCGGCACGATCCACCGACGACGGGCCTCCCTCGTTAAATTCAAACAGGAGAAATTCGAAGTATCGCGCGATATAATATAGTATTGTAAAGCAATACGTATCTCGTGAAAGGAAGCGATCGTGGTGGTGATGGTGGCGGCGCAGAGCAAACAGGTTTTTCGAGCGGAGCCCCGAACGACGACGACGACGACGACGAGGACGACGACGACGACGACGACGACGACGACGTATGCTTTGCTGCGCGGGGTGCAATAAAAATTTTTTAATAAAAAGCCTCACCTGCACCGCGGTCGATTTGTTAGCTTCTTTGTGGGATCCCTTCGAGTCGGTGGGAACAAGACCGACGATGGAAGAGAAGAGAAGAGAGAGACACCGGACATCGAGGAGAACGAGAAAGGGTAAAGACGAAGGAGAGGAGCACGATCGGTTCGGAGTTCGGAGAAGAACGAAGAAGAGAGAAAACGGCGCCATTATGACGCGCGATTGGATTTTGCCGCTTGTTTGGTGGACGTGGCGTATCACGCGTCGATACTTTTCCTTTTCGTTCCGCGCGTAAATTCGAACCCCGTGGCGCGTGAGGGTAGGATCGATCAATGGCAGACGGCAGCTGATTAAATATTGCGCAACGTCGTGAATTATTATATAACGCGAGGATAAACCAGCAAATTCCGGTGTCTGCATCGTTGATAAGTGAGTAAGCAAAAAAAGCGAACTAACGATGAAACACTATGTTGCCAGACGCCAGGTTTCTCTCTTTGTCTCGATCTCGATGCACCTTAAAATTACGATGATTTAAACGATTTAATGCGTTAGATGTTCGTGGGAGAGAGAAATACACAGAGGATAGGCTTCGAAGAGGCACTCGTTAAACTCTCGTTTATCTATCTCGCATGGATTGGAAGACGCGAGGCAAAGAATGTCGGGAGATGTTTACGGAGTGGTTTAAAAGGTCTTGCCAGGAAAATGGTTAAACTGGACACGTAAATCTCCTGTTTAAGCACCTGGCAAGGGTGTTAATGAAATAGCCGTTCTGGAAAGGTGTTATTGGAACTCGAATAAGGGTCTCTCGTAGCCGAGCGAAACAATATTTTTTCCCCGGGGTTGTTTCCCCTTCGGGATCCGCGATATACTTCACGGAGAAGATCGCCATCGATCTCTCGAACGACGGATGAGCGCTCTTTCGACGGAAAATCTCACGAGAAAAGCGAATCGAAGCGAAAGAAAATTGAAGAGAAAGGAAAAGGAAGAAGCGTTCGAGTTACTCGATCTCCATTCCCGTAAAGCTAGACCAGACGACGCGGAGCACCGATCGGAACACGGTCCCCAAGGACGCTTTATCAACGACGTTCTAAAACTGTTCAACTGGTGCGCATTTTCACCTCCGAAGAGAGACTGCTCTCGATCGGAATGCGCCGTGGTTCATCTCCCACCATCAAGTGACGAATTTCACCAGAACGGCGATAATGTGATAAGCGCACCTCGATTAACTCGGGCAATTTATTAGTAATTTAATTCGGCTAGGTCAATCGTTTTCCGGCAATCAGTGGTATTTTAGTTCTGAATTATGAAACCGCGAGATCAAATGAAATTTAATTTGACCACGGACCATTGATTCGCGCAAACGTATCGTTCGTTCGTACATACTGCTCACGATTCTCTCGCGAGTTCCCGAAGATCGCACCTAATAAGAATCGAACGCTACGAGCCAGGAAGCAAGCACCGGGGGAAAGCAACTCACCGCGAATCCTATGACCAGCAGTTAACCTATCGACAGATAGAGTTTCACTTGAAACAAGCTGCTTCGTGGCCGCCACTTGACATTAACCGTGGATATTTATAGTTATACGTCGAGCGCTACCAAGCAGAGGGAATAAAATTCGACGCGCGAGAAATCTCCGAAGACGCCTGCGAGAGAAGCGTCCCGCGATCGTTTTCGAGAATCCGTTAAATAAAACATGAATCGTCGAGCCGATCGTATTCTCTCTCCCTCCGCGTAAGCAAGTAAATACAAATACGATGACGCGCGGTACAAACGCGTCGTTGAAAATTGTCGCATCCTTACAGAAAATCGCTACAAACAAATATATCCCTCGGAACGAGGAACAGATTAATGGAGGTTGCAATTTCCTCGTAATAAATTTCGATGCTACTCCCTACAAATTTATCGTTTAAAAGAGTAATTTCCCTCGCAAATTTGGACGTCATTAACGATATTAAGGATGCGCCCTGTGCCGTTGCGCCGGCTTCCGTTTTAATAGCTCTCTCAAAGGCTTCGGGTACTTGAAATTCATCATCGAGATAAACATCGGTTTTTCAGCGGATAATGTTCCACGTTCACGAGGATATACAGTCGGTCGATCGTTAATTATCGCCAACGATGCGCGTCCCAATCTTTTCTATCGTCGCCTTAATGACCGTCGTTAGACCGGCCAGCTAAGTTTTACGAGCAGTATAGGGTGGCAGATTGAAAGCTGCTGGTCACCAGCTGCTACCCGTCTCCCTTCTGAAGGTCTACGATTCGCGTTATCCGCCGGTCTATGACTTCTCGGTTCGCTCTAAATACCAATGTACAGTATTCCTTCGATAAATGTGAAGTAGTGTCCAGACTCGAACCGGAACAGAACCGAACAGGGCGATATCGCATTAATCGTTTCACTGGTTCAAAGCGAGATAACTCTTTGTTAGTAGCAGGGATGAAAAAGTCGCGCTTGACCTGCAGCATATTTTCACATTCGTCGAAGGGAATACTGTATGACCTTCCATCTCCGCGTAACTTTCATATCCTTCGTTATTTTAGCTAAACAGCTGAGAAAAATAGTTAAATGACACGCACCTATACTATCCAAGTTTTTATCACCGAAAGGAACCAAAAGATCGCGTAATCGTAGTATAGCGTGTGGCTCGACATTAACATATAATGGTCACCGTCATTCTTTTTCCAGTCGCATGGTCTTGGCCCGTTTAATCATTCTCGGTCACCCCGTCACGTAATCCGCTTTCGAGACGATTGTCAGCCACGATTGCCAGGCATTAATTTGAAAAATATGCCGGCATTTTCGTCGCGGTCTCGAACAGTGGAACGCGAGCTTATTAAGACGTCCCACGTCTCGCATTTCGTATTAAAACTGTTGCGTTAGAAATCTCGGAAATTACATCTGCGTCTGGGCGAACTTCGATATTTATACCGATACGAAAACTAGAAACTGTCTCGACGATATACGATATCATTCGATTGCCAATTCGACTTTTCCCAATTTCGTTTACGAGCATCGCACTATCCCCGCCGCTCGAATTATTCGAGTAAATCAGACTCGCCCCGCGAGGCAGCCTACCGTCGCCCCCGCGTTCAAACTTCTAATTAAGATCGTGGAAACGGGTCTAATTAAAACGAAGGAAACGAATGGCAGGAACATTGGGGGAGAATCGCGCGTCCGTCGCCAGTCGATTGTCGGCAGGGGGAAATAATATACTATTATAAAGCGAATAGCATCTTGCAGACAACAGCCGTGAAAATAAGTGTTCGTTCTCACCAGCGTCTGGCCGAGAGTTCGAAAATCCGACGTTACTATTATGTAGTCTTAAACCGGGAAACGGTGAGATCCGGATGCGAGAATAAAGCAAAGAATGTACGCGCGTTTAGCAGCTAGCCAGTGTACGAGGCGTAACCGATGACGGATCGACGACGTCGATCGTACAAACCGCGGGAGGAAATAATTCGTCGGCTCGACAACTTCATGAGCGGTAAGTTACTCGTACGCGGAGTACGTTACCAGCGCCAACATTTATCGCGGACTTAACGCCTCCCCCGTCAAGGGAATCCACTCTCGCGACTCTCGGCCAGGCGCGTAGCAAATTTCGACGCGTCATTCCGCGCGCGTACGATCGCGCATAGCTTCGTTATCGCGTCCCGTACTCTTCCACGCGTAAATCAGCCCCGCTGACGGCGCGGTCGGAACTCGACTAACCCGAGTGCCGTGAAAACGAAGATACGTACTTAATCGTTGCACGCCACTTAACGCTAAACGCTTTCCACCTTCGAAACGTTTCGATGAAACGTTTTCGCGAGAAAACGAAATAAAATCATCTCGACAAACGAAACCCATCGACGTTAATCGAAGCGGCATCGGGCGTACACGACTTTCTCGTTAGCGGAGCTCTTGCGAAACGATTCAATTATAGGGCCGAGCATTTTCCGTCCGACGTTATAATCCAGCTAGCACTGGCCAGGTTTGGTTTAAAGCGCATCGGTCATACTCAGAATTTCCTGCCTGCCGTTCGAGCGAATCGCGCGATCTAACGCCTCATAGACGATCTAATTACGGTTCGCGCTTGTTGCTCGACGCGTAACGATACCCGACTGACGGCGAGTCGACTTATCATCCCGTAAAAGTAAACTAGGTGAAAGCAGCGAGACAGCAGGGAAAAATGTATACGGAAGTGAGAGCCTACAAAGACGAAAGGTTCTATCTCAATCCCGGACGCGTGTCGGCGAGCCATTTGTTCGCGGGAGCCAGAAGAAGGGAACCAGGAGAGACCGGTGCTAAGAAATCGTGGCCTGTTGACAACGCGATCGGTCGACGACGAACGATAGGTGACGTTGAGAAGAGAAATCGCGCGGATCACGGATCGGCCGAAGCGGATAGACGCTAAATCGACGAGATACCCGTAACCTGTGCACCGCGTGGTCGACGCGAGGAGCACTGTAAATGGTGGAGGCGCAAACGCGCGAAACCAGGGTCGGAGAAGCAGCCGTGCGCCAATATACGTACGAACGTGTGTACAGCAGAGAGTGTGCACGGATAGTCCGAAAGTGGTCATGGGAAAGGTATCGGTGCGTTAAGGCCAAGACTGGATTCCGCGGGGCGAGGCAGGCTCGTTGGCGGGTAGGAGTGTACAAGGTCTTCGATACCTCGTAAATTACCACTCGGGGCCCCCTCTGCCACGCAGCTCGGGGCTCAACTAATGTTAAGCTGCCTACGTTTCGAACCGTCGAGGAAACGTTCCGTTGCCCGAAGCTCTGTGCCCAGGGCCCGGGACCCGTTCGGTCCACCGCGAGAACACAGTCAACGCGTTCTCAACAGAACATTCTATTTTACGCTCTTTTCAGTGGGACTTGTTTCGGCAAATGAGGAGCCGGGGATCGTCGCGACCCATCCCGTTTATTTCCACAAAGCCTTGCTGTAACGTCTTGGCTCCGAAATCGATCGGGGATCGAAAATGAAAGCTTGTTAAGTCGCGCGCCATTCGAATTCTCCTTATATTACCCCGATATTCCCCTCGGTTCGTAAATTTCTCAAAGAACCGACTGGGACCTTATTATGGGAAATACGAAACGCGTCTCGGATCCGGTCGCGGGTCGTCTCGCGATCAACGTAGATCCTTAACTCGATCCTCCGATTCCGATCTCGACGGAATGAATCGAGTCTAGATATTCCGAATTCTTCTCTCGCTCGTAAATACGTCGCGTCGAAATCCGAACGAAAATCAATATCAGATACCCGTGAAAACGTTTGAAACTTTTGCTAGAAAATTTTCTATAGATCGATGTGACGATCCGTCTCCGTTCGAAAACATCTGACACGATTTTGGTAGCGATGCACGTATAACATATAATGGTTGACTCGCGAGGACCGGAGTCAACGAACGATGTAGACTTCGATATGTCGTAAATGGCCCATCCCTGGGTCCTTTCATGGGTCCGTATCCACCTCTCCGATCTCGACGATGCTACGTATACGCGTATACACGCATAATACTCGTCGCACAACCTACGTTTCTTTCCACCCTACCGGAGATTGACAACGAACGACCGAAAACACTGACGACGCGGCCAGTCGACGCTCGCAAACAAAGCTCGATAACTCTCCGTTATACGACCGATCGGAAAAGGAACAACAGATCGTCGCGACGGTGATGACTACGGCTCCGGTCGTGTAGTACATTCCAGAATTTTACTACCAAATGTTGACTGCGGATCGTACCCGGACGAGAACATTGTACTCCGAGGAATGCATCCCAGCCGTATTTCCACAAGAATTGAAATCAATAAAAAGGCTGGTCGGGTATTCATTAGTATCTTAGTATATTATGCATATGTGATCGAAAATCTGGTCGAAACTTCGAAGATAGAGAAAAAGAGATACGTGTAGATTTGGATCGGAAATAATATATCAGTTTAAACACTTTTTGGTAAGCGACTATTAACCTGCAGCGAACGTTCGAAACCGAGAAGGAATCGATGGTCCGTAAACCGGAGCGAGGGACCGCGAAGAGGCCGTTCCTATCGAAGGATCCGTTGTCGGGGCCCAACTTTCGAGCAGGGATTCGCGGATAGCCCATTGTTGAGCTTAATTTAGCGTTAAATTGTTTACATCTCATTAATCGCCGGGAAGAACCTGTGGGCAGACCATCGTGATCATCGATGCACGTCAGTCATGGACCGTGAGTATCGCTTTAATTTCGAATTGACCACCATAGCCGCGTACCGCCGCCGCCGCCGCTGTGGCCCCGTAAAGAACGCGAACAAGGGCGAGGGCGGCCACTGGGACGCGGCATCCTACTTGCTCTCGTTCGTTGATTTCGACCCGAGTCGAAGGAGCACTCTCGATCGAGTCCGCTTCTGTTGCGCGATGCACTCAAGTGCGTGGTCGAACGTTGAACAACGGCGCGAAGCAATATTGGAACTCGATACCGACTCGACCAGTCCGCTCGTTCACTGTCAGTCGAGTGTGCTTGGTGGTAGCGACACGCGCGACCACGTTACTTCGCTGGGTTACGCTCCAGTGATACGCAACATCGAACAACGTCTACCTCGGGTATCTATTAAAATTGCGTTTACTGTTCGATTTGCTAAACGTGATCTTTCATACGAGATCGGATTCCATTCGAATTAACGTTGTAGTCCCGATTAATAAGTGCATGGAACGTCCATTCTGTTAAAATAGCCGTAGAACTAAGCTCTCCTGCGAACGCTTGATTATCTGTGGTCATATTTCTGACCGCTTTCGTTTTTGTTAGGGCATTAGCAGAAGAAGTAGATTCGAACTCAACAAACATAGTATAATTTCGTGTAACGAGAACTCTGGTACTTGATCGGCTAAAGGATACGGTGTACTATCTACACGGAATCTCGTGCTATCGACTTTCAATAAAGTTGATAAAGTCAACTGCACGGACATGGAGTGCGAAAGGCTACCCAACGCTTGTAAGGAAGATGCAACCCGCGAATAATTCAGTCGTTATCCATACCATCTACCGATCGGTTAAGCAATTTATCGAGAACGTCGATATGATGCCGTTACGTACAAATACGCGTGCGGCGATATTCGAGGAATCACGCGCGTCGCACGCTCTTTGACTGATCGATAATATTTACAGCCTACGGCTGATTTATTGGACGAGTAAAAAAAATTTGCGCAGCCGATCGTACTTAATACAGCGAAGCATTGTTTGTTGCGAAGCGTTTGTATAAAATTACAAGACTTACCAGTTAGATGACTGCCAGTGAACTCGAAGTCGTCGTCCTGATCCCAGTGCTTCAGGCTCAAATTTGACAACGACGTGGCGTTGGCGAACTCCAAATTCGCAAAGTGCCAATCCAATATTTGACGATCCTTCGATGACAAGTATACGTCACTAGGCGGTGAGGCTTCCAGTTCTTGTAGTTTCGCTTCGATCTCTTTTTGCTGTTCGGCCAGTAGATCCCACTCTTTACACGCGTTGTGAAGATCGCGTACCTTTGACCGCAACACAAATTCTTGCGTTATATCACGCGTTTGAGACTTCGTTTCCGTCAACTCTTTATACTGTTTGTTCAATTCGACTAAACGATCCATGATTGATATCATTCTGTGTTGATTGGTGATAAGCCGTCCTTGGAGCGATAGTACGGAACGCAGGTGAGCTACTTGACGTTGTTTGACACCTTGCTCCTGCAGACGTATCACCCACTCCAATGCTTGACCCAACGAAACCGGCCGCGTATTGCTAGTTTGTCCCGAACCAGTACTTCCCACGTAATTAAAATCTAATTGATGAGAGAGGTACGACGTTGCTTCCAATAACCGATTGAACTCTCGCTCGACCATTTCATCTTTATCTTTCGGAACAGTTTGACCATCGCTTTCGTAGAGGGGACACTTTTGTCTGATCTTGTGAAGTTCCATATTGATTTGTTTACTAAGGGTAGTTACAGGGTTTCCGCCTAAACCCGTGACAACCATGGCACCGAGATCGGCAATGTACGACGATTTACGAAACGTTGCAATTCGACCACCTACGCGATCCCGTGCTTCCAATACAATTACTTCTAAGCCAAACTGCTGCATTTGTTGAGCCGCAGCTAAACCAGCTATTCCTGCTCCAATAACGATTACCTTGCCTAATTTTTTGGTAGGCAACGGCTGAAATAAAACATTGATATTTAACATTTATATTTATATTTAATACGCTATATGAAAGGTTAACGTAGATCAAATCTGTTATTATGCATTACCTTAAGTCGTTTAAATACTCCAAAATTGATGAAACCATGCCTCTCCAGAAACGCGTGAATACGACGTGCTAATACTGTATCGCTGTTATAAGGTGGTTCTATTGCTGGCAGAGCATTCTCTACTATTAATTGTTGCTTGGGATTCTCCAACCACAACTGTAACTACATTAAAAATATTTATCAATAAGATAAAAGAGATTTAAGTTATTTTATCTATTTCTATTAGACTTACGAGTCTGTTCCTAATGTGAAGGAAAACTTTCTGAGTCTGTGCCGGACCATTGGAAACATCTGGGAAACAAGCTGCCTCCGTAGAAGTTAATTTATCAAATGGAAGACGACTTTGAAATGCTGCCCCTTCCAAACCATTAAGCAATTCTTTTACTGCAATACAAATGATATATTTTTAATCATCTGGGACTAAAAGATTTGAAAATAATCTGCTTACCATGAGGATCTTCGTGATCGCTGTCTTGATCATCTTCGTCCTTTGGTTCAACTTTAGGAACAGAAGATGTAGGGGTAGATGACGGTACACTAGTGTCAGTTTCCTTTTTTACTTCGCTCACAGGCTTCTTCTCTGGAGTTACTAGGCCTGGTTTAGACTTTTCTGACGTATCCGAAGCATTTTCATCGTCCAACTGGCTATATTTCTCTTCCATCTCCCTATACTCCACCTACGCGCACAGGTTAAACGTCTCAGGTGTTATTTATGAATTAAAATTTATGCAAAATGTTTTTATTTCTATTTGCAAGTAACACGTAATATTATAGTCGTGAAGAGAGAAACTTCTAATTATTGAGGAGCCGAGATAAGCGGCGAATAACGCGTATAACTGGGACCTAACCTAAGTTTGTTTACTACGACATAATAGTTTAATCCGAGAATGTAAATACGAATTATTACTTGCCCGATCGTTGTATCAACAAGCATGAGATAAAAAAACGCTTAAATCGTATGACAGTAATTACCAAAAGCAATCTTCTATTACTCTCACAAACCACATCGTCCTTCGTTAGAAAACTGTTCTTATTCGCGATATTACTACGATATAGAGTACGGCAAAACACAAGAATGGAACAAACCTTTGCTCTTTTTCTTCGACTCATGTTGTCGTTGTTTGATAATATGTCCCGCGATACGTTGCGTAGAAGTAAGAATCAACACTACTGTGCGTAATCACACAGGTTTGTTTTGACTCTTCAAACCGGCGCGGCGGCGGCGGCAAGTACAATACAAGATCCAAAGACTACGCTACGCGAGTAACGTAGAATGATAGAAGATCATTGATGGAAGCCCCAGGTAAGTATCCTGAAGTATCCTTTCACGAGTGATCTGCAAAAGCGTCCGTGTTTTCTACTGACTCCCGCCATACCGATTCAAAACAAAAGCAAGAGAGCAAACGGGTGCGAACAAAGACCACGTGCATACAATTGACATAGTCACGAAAGAGACAGATAGTGACGCGAATGTCAGGTGTGCGTTTTACTTTCTAGCTGAGAACTAGGAAGATCAAGAAGAAAACAAATAGGAGGATTGTTGATCCGTAGATATTGTGAGAAGTTGAATGTATGTACATTCAATTGTACCTTTTGCACCTCACTTCATACCATTGGTGCTCGATACTCTTAACCAACAATTTGAACAAAAGAATAAGAAACACTGTGTGTGTATTGTAAATACAAAGTACTTTTGAACATTTTATACGTGTATAAAAAAAGAACACCCTTGACACGTGTTTCTCAACCGTTGAAAGAAATGACTATCTATGTACGATTATAAGTAAATTCATATCAAGGTTGTTCTAAATAAAATTACTCTGATACATATTTTCATTTCAGAACTTCAGCAGATTAGGGACTGCTATTTTTCAAAGTACACAGAATCAACGAAGGCCCTTCTTTTACTGGATTGTTCTTGTGTTTAATAGGTAATGTAAGATAGTACCGTTTTATTTTCTTCATGTACTGAACTAGCCGGTAACTGCTTATCTCCAAACAATTCTGGCAATGAATACATTAGAACGATGAAAAACCATAAATCCAAGAAACTTATTTTTCAAGAGTTGACGAAGACCGTATAAAACAACTTGGACCAGATCGTGCTTGTGCAGAATGGTTATTGAGAAACGGAGCCTCTGTCAGATGGAAAGGTTTCTCTGAAAAATTAACCGATTTCAATGCACTACCATCGAGTGGAAATTATTATATCGAAGCTGTCGAAGCTAATAACGCTGGAATATGCGATGTCGGATTTGCACATTTTGAAGGATGCAAATATATAAATGAGATAAAACTCGAAAATTGTGAATATATTGATAATAAAGCTATGACGTGTTTGTCAATTGTGAAAGATACGTTGAAGATATTGGAAATCATAGATTGTAAACGTGTCGATGATAATGGCCTACGTCAATTAAAAGCACTGAAGTATGTACATGCATGTATGAAAATAAGAGATATCGCATTAAAACTGAATCTACATCGATGCTTTGGTATTTCAGAAATTTAGAGAGATTAAAAGTTCGGGGATTACCAGGAATTGTGGATGAGACCATTCAAAGGGAGCTCAAGCAAGCTTTGCCCAATTGTAAAGTAAATATCGGCCCACCGTGAACGTTTGTAACATATATTATGAAATAAATGAACTTAATTTATTATTAATACCTGCCTGGAGTTGTTTTGAAGCTGACGACTATCTCCCAACGAGAGCACAGTCATATACGATCATGGTTGAGAGTGTCATTATTTTATGTGACATCTTACTTGAATATCTAATTGAAGTTTCGCATTGCTCATTTTCTTTATTACACATACAATAAAATATTAGAAATATACATTATAAAGTTATAGACGCGCACAACTTGAATTCAGGACTAACTTTACCAAAGTGAAATTCTTAAGAAAAGCGACTTCCCGCCGGAAGCTTTCCGAAATTATGTTGGCCACACTACGCTGCCATATTCGTGGTGATCCGAAGTTGCCCGAAGCAGTTCGAGGTTTGAAAGGTTTGAAGGAAGATCAGTTGGTGTGATTTCGCTAATTTTAACAGGTTTGCCGATAATTAAACTCGTATAAATTGTGACATCATACCGCAAGAAATGAATATTTTACGTTGCTCTTCGTGTAAAATGTTTCAGGTAATCATTACCGCCCAATCGTCAATCAATTCATATCAATCATCCGTTGAAATGTCATATGTACATTTTTTATAATGAATTTCTGTTTACGTTTCAGTCTCACATAGTGAAGAAAGCAAAGAAATGGCAATGCAAAATGTGTAATTTCAAGCAGGCATTTTCCCAGGTAAGTCTCCTTTTGTAAATATTGTTAAAAAGATAATTTATTGCTTAACCCTCCGACTACCGAATTGCGAATTTCTATGGCGGATTTATTTCTATCCCACACCGATATTTCACTAATACACATTTGCGTCTAAGAGATAAGTAAACTCATGAAAAACAAGGCATTCCGTCATTGTATTATCACTCTCGAGTCGAGGAGTTCGGTCGCGAAACTCATGACCCCGACAGTAGACGGAGGGTTAATTCGCATCATCGTTTAATGCGAAGAACCATATCCATACTACATACATAGGATTAGACAATTGGAAATTTTAGGTCTATTTTCAAGGCTCGGGGAAGGATTGTCGCGTTTTTGTTCAGCAATTAAATTTAACAAACGCTAATGAGCTTGAAAAAAGCAACGACTATTCCAATCAATCGGCGTTAAACGTAACTGAAAATAAGTTTCAAAAATATTTAGATGTACCAAACGATACTTTCGAACCTGCTACGAGTAGCTCCAAACTTGAAAAATTTCGCTATGTAATGGTCGTTGATAACGATAATGAATCGTACTCGCAATCGCAAAGTGAGCGTGCATACGCGAGTAACGAATCTGTTGATTTAAATAATGGCGATGAATCATTTGATTACGACGAAAAAACTGAATTCAAAAATGTATCAGGGGAAATGATAGAAAGTGTATCATATAGTGCCGATGATAGCAAGAATAATGAGTTCCATGAGAATAATACCACTGAAATGAAATGTACTAAAAACATTTTTGATGCTAACGAGGATGTTGATTTAACTATTGATTTCTAGGGTTTCATATTATTAATCTATTGAAAATTAAATACAAGTAATAGACAGTACGAATTTTTATTCTTTTATCCTAGTGACTAAGATATAAGATTTGGACAGTACTTATTTATTTCACATGATTTAAATACATTGCTTTAGTTTTTCAAAACCTCGAACATATTCTCAGGACACTAGCTGAGACTCTAGTACATAACACAGACAATTTGCGTGTAAAGAAAATAAAATGCTAACGTCCGCAGTAACTTAGTTCTTTTACGGTAGGAGAGTATGTTTAATGTTTTGACTGTATAGAATTCGTGTTGAAAATCATATACGGTTTGATATCTTTCTGCAATCGTTAAAACAGTGATGTATATGCTCCCATTAGCATTCTTTATTTATTATAACGGAGACCGTTAGATGTAGCAAAGTACTGTAATTGTAGTAAGACAAGAAACGATATACAGTCTTAGATCAGCTTAAATCAATCTTTCCTGCTCCTAATTAAAATATATGGATAATGTTCGGCTAAGGTGATTGTAAAACATTTCGTGGCAGTGGCGGAAGGTATAGGTGTACAGAAATTTCTGCAAGAAAATGCAAAAGATCTTTTGGCAGGACGATTTTACTATTGCGTACTCTTCTTTCGTTGTGCGTTTCAATTCGCGATCACGAATCCGAGTTTGAATCCTAAGCCCGAACTCTCACAATCAGATTCTTTTCCTCCTTCTATTCGCTTCTAAAAGCTACTAGTATCGATTTTATTAATCATTTTCGTATTTATTCGAAAATTAGGCAAGTATCGGTTTTTAACCGAGTCATCATGTAAAAAGACTTAAAGAATAGATAAATTATTATAAAAAATATCGGTTACTAAATGACGAAACAAAAACGATCGTTTACACAGTTTTTTATGCACGCGAAAACGCGATATAATACACATAGAAATTAATTAACGGATAGGTCGTTAATTTTGGCACGAAAAGTATAACACACGGTCTATACTGGTCGACGTTGACACGAGTTTCGATAAATGGGAAAAATCTAGCGCATATTTAATTAAATATCACGCGACCGTTCTGAATTAAATATCGCTAAATAAATTATATTATTAAATGCATCGCGAAATTAATATACATACGTCTAACAAAAGGCAATGCTGTCGCGCAAACAAACGAACGAATCACGATCAATACTGATGTCTATGCCGTCTATAATTGGCAGCGTCTTGATGATATCTCCAACTACTTTGCCAGCTCCTGCTTCGCCTGTTCCAACCACTGTTAGATAACAGAGGAATAAAATATTTGATTCTTTCCTTAATTCTTATTTCGCGTTCACTGTAAATACGGGCAATTTACTTACTTTTGTAACTTTTTTCGTCTTTTATTCGGCGGGCTGTTAAGCTCGCTTTCGCGAATGATTTGTAACGTCGAGGGTACGAACATGTCTTCTATAACAAATGACAAATATGTTTGTAGTACCGCATTTTTACTCATACTTAAAGATGTATTGGCTATACAGTCAATCCCAAAAGTTTATGCACTTTAGAAACGCATTTTTTAAAAAGAAATCAGACGTCGGAAGAACAATGCTAATAATAAACAACAACAAAAAATTTTCGAGATTTTGCCAATAACTCCTAAACCGTTGGACTTACGGTATACTTTTTAGCACGTAGCTATTTATTATTAGCATTATTCTTCCGACGTCTGATTTCTTTTTAATTATGGGAAATGCGTTTTTCTAAGGTACATAAACTTTTGGGATTGACTGTATAGCCAATACATCCTTAAACAACCACACGCTTACCGAACGTGTTCGCGTATTTCCTCTTTGAAATAAACCTCTGATGTTGCTGCGGCTGTGGCAAAGCCTCCCTCGCGCTTCCAACCGTGCAATCCCTCGTGCCTTTGCAACCCTTCAAATGCTCCAATTGGTCGTGGAGGTAGGATCGTTCCGCGGGTGTCAAAGATGAAATTCTGTTCCATTGTTCGAACGGATCTGAATAAATAAGAAGTCCGAGATAACGAAATTGTACTCTCTTCGAAACGTTCGTTTTCAAAAGAAAAACACTCACCAATCCTCAGATTGTAGTAAGTGACTAAACCGGTGGTAAACTCGCAATAAAGGAAATTGTGGGTCGCGTTGATGGTACGAATGCACGAATACGTATTATTGTTGGCGTTCATGCAAAAGCAGAATGGACCCGCGCTCCATAGAGGAGCAGTACGCCAGTGATCATTGTCGTGTTCGAAGCAGTTCATTTTCTCGGTCAAACATTCCTTCTCGAGCTTCGCCTTTTTTCTCAGCTTCCTCTCCTTCTTCTTTAAACGTTCTTCTTTCAGTCTCCTTCTCTCTTCTCGCGCGATCTCCTTCTCATCCTTCTTCGCGTAGGTATCGGGTTCGCAATAACATTTATGACGTGCCTCCAATGGATTATTCAACATCGGGGGTAACCGGCGATTACCATTTCCCGTCTCCAACGCATCTACCAAGAAAAACACATCGCGTTCAGCGAAAGTCTAGCTATGTTATAATAAAACTCAAGTACTCGCAAACCTTGTTTGTGCCTCCTGTCGGGGGATTCCAAAATGGTAACGTCGATTCTGGAAAGTCCAAGCCCGTTCCCCGCCGTCCTATTCTTCTGGACCTTTGAAAATTTTTTATTCGACGTCGCTGTGACCGTGGTCATAGGAGTTGCTGTGGTCGCAGTCGTCGGCAGGAACACAGTCCTGGAACGAGTTTCGGTGGTCGTAGAAAATACAGGCGTCGTCTTTTGCGTATCCGTTGACTCGGCGAAACTAGGCGTTTCCGACACCACCGTCGATTCTACCGTTCGCGTTTCTATTCCCATTCCCACTGTACTCTCATTTTCTTCGACGAAATCGTTCGTCGTTCCTAAACTAGCACCAGTCTCCCTTTGAAACGTGGTCTCCCTCATCGTCGTAACAGGAAAAGTCGTATATTTCGTACGATGATGTTGAGATTTCTGAGTTGTGATCGTGCTCTGCGTTGTCGCAGTCGTCTCGACCGTTTCGCCAACGCTTATGGTCGGTACCTCGTCGTGTACGCTGTTCGTGAACAAGGTATTGTTCCTTCGATGATGATGATGAACCTTCTTACGTCTCTGAGGTCTGTCATCGTCAATTGCTGTCCTATTGTTAACGGTAGTAGATTCCTTTACCTTCTGACGACGAGGAAACTTCTTCTGTTTTAACGTCGTAGATGAGACGGTCACGGTCGGTTCGGTTACGGTCATCGTATCGGTATTAAGATTCTCCGTAAACGCAAATTTAGGTTTCTCTGTTATATCTGTATACGCGGTATCATCGTCCGTAATCTGATTCTGTTTCCCGGTGGAACTAACAGTACTCGTCGCAGCATCGACGCTGGGGCGATCATATTTTTTATGATGACGATTCGTATGATTTTTCGAAGTGTGGTGATGAGATTTGTGAGGTTCTTCCGCGTTATGAAGTCCATCGTCCGCGTCTCGCATTGTTTGAGGTCGTTTGGTCATCAGGTGACGACGAATATCCTAAAAAGTATATATAATATGTAGATATAATACTGTAGATACTGTACGTATGTTGTATATACGCTATGTAAAGATTTACTTTTAAAGTTTCTAATTGAATCCTCATCTCCTTGATCTGCTGCTCGATTTCTCTTCTCGAAATTCGCCACTCGTTCGGATCGTGGTACACGGTTTCCGAACAGTTCACTCCTCCTTGTGGTAGAACCGAACATTTCGATGGCAACGTTTTTCTCGTCTCTGCTCGTCTAGCCTGAGTTGCCTAAACACGTAACATTGATTTATCTGATATCTTTCGGAATTCCTGTGATCCAGCATACCTTTAGGTCGTCCAGCTCCTCTTCGATGCTCTCCATAATTTTAGTTACATGTTCAACGCTGTCTTTCTTCGTGACGCTTCTTCGTATCCTCCTGTGTCTCCTCACTACATCTTCAACGTTCAATCGACCTTTCACGATCTTATTTAAGCTGGTATCAAAGTCGTCGATTGAGTATTTCAATTCGTTCAAATCGTCAAATTTAAGTGCCTCGTCGTCCGATGTACGATTGTTATCGAACTCGTACCTGAAATCACATTCACCAAACGTTTGGAATTTGTCCAACATCGAATTTTAATAAAAGCGTTATACCTAGAGATCAAGTCAACGTAATCTCTTTTGACATCGTCCGTGAGACTAAGTAATTCTTGGAAGAAGTCTTCGTCATCTTCTTCGTCAATGGCACGTCGGTCTCGGTCACCATCATTATAGTATTCATGGCAGTCATCGTTCCTATCTAAATCTTGACTAGCATTTTCGTTGGCTATGGCT
This sequence comes from Ceratina calcarata, assembly GCF_001652005.2. Lineage (NCBI taxonomy): Eukaryota > Metazoa > Arthropoda > Insecta > Hymenoptera > Apidae > Ceratina > Ceratina calcarata. The sequence continues at coordinate 397,203 of NW_017147017.1, forward strand.
TCCACGTCTCGTTTACCTGAATACATATATTATAAATTGTAATTATTATTTGAAAATCATGAATTCTACGTTCATTATATTGTTTCATTCACGGATTCCAAATACCTCTTCTTGCGAAGTATCTGGCCATATCGGTGTATACATCAGACGGTCCTCTCCTATCCCTGCCAAATCCATATCGATGTCCATCGTAATCGCTAGACTCCAATCTGGTGTATACGACACCATTTGGCGTAAAACATGCACATTTCTTCGATATCCTTGCCGGAGGTGCCGCGTATTTACACTTGTGCCTCCTCCATCGGTGACCGTCTCTTTCGCAACGCCATTTCTGACCCGGAACACAGCTCGCCTGAGCTTCCGGTCTCGAACACTCGACGGCCAATCTTTCATGTTTCGTCGAGAACGACGAGTGAACAGAATGAACGCCGTTATCCAAATGCGGATCAGAGTCTGTAAGGTATTATCGTTTTGTAGTTACAAAATCTTCTAATGGGAAAGGAAAATGAATTCTTACTCGATTCATCGATAATGGAATCATCGAAGTCCTCGTCTTCGGAAATATCCTGATCGCTACCCGTGTCGTTTTCGAAGAATCGACGCTCTGGTTCGGGTTCATGTTCCGTGTCCTGATTCTCTTCGTCCGCTTCTGGTGTGCCGTTCGCGGACTGTTTAACCAACGTCTGATTTTGTTTTCGGGCTTCTCGTGCTTTCGATTCTGCGATCGACTCGGGAGTCTCTCGACGACCGGAAGATTCGATCAGGAACGTGTCCGGCCACTTAAACTTCGATCTCCTCCCATGTTTACTGCAACATATCAATTTGAAAACCGTTTCAAATGGTTCTAAAATTGGTATTCCTTTCTATCTATTTCGTCTAATTTACATATTTTGTAATCTTTAGAACGGATAAAACTTACTACTATTTTATGTGCATGGATATCGCGCAATACCTACCGCAGAGAAAATTGGCAGTATACTCACTTCTGAAAAAGTTTCTTGAAAGAACGACCGTCCATCTGCGGCGGCGTCTCGACGCCAGCTATGTCCAGGAACGTCGGCGCCAAGTCAATGTTCAAAACTATGTCGTCTACTCTGCAACGTCAGGTTCATACATGGAGATTTCGTCGTATTTAATCCAATATCGTGGCACGCTTTCTCGTCCCGGAGGTGAATGCCAGAACGAGAAAAACTGCCTCGAATATTCGAACGTACATATTTCTTGTTTCAAATAGTTCCCTTCAAAATCGAATTAAAGTGATCGCACAGCACTGCGACTCGCACCTCGAAGAGGTAATCGTAACGTTATATAAACAACCGATAGAAAAGTCCTAAGACGGCCTCAAGACAACTTATCTATCAGACATAATATTTGCGATATCAAGTCAAACAATATCACCCTCCGATATCTTGCGCTCGGACATAAGAATGAAAATATTCAACGAACCACCTAAGAAAACCTTTCAATCTATTGGTGATGCATTGGATTTTTCGATTAAATCCTTCCTTCCTTACGATAGAAATTGGAGATTCCTTATTGAATGAAAAAACGATTATATGCGGAATGCATGCTATACTAAGAGAGTGAAGGAAAAAGGAAGAAAGAGAGATTTATGTTTGCGCGAATAACTCGGGCTCCGGTTCGAGTTTGCGCTGTAATTTGGCAATCCTAACCGGTAGTGTCTTGTCAGTTTGTTAACGATCAGTTTTTCGTTTTCTCTTTGCAAACTTCGCAACGAATAATTTATCGCTCTATAATTATCACATACGTATAATTGTAAATTTCGAAAACGATCAGTCACTTTTTTAATAATTCCAAACATCTCGCCTCGGTGTAAATTCCAGTCTACCAACGAATCAATTGATCTAAATGTAGACATTAAACTGGATCCGAGCTGCATGATTTATAATTTCACGCACAAGTCGTGATCGCGATGACTCGTTCATTTGTCCTACTTGTAACTATCTACGTATGACGATACGTTTCTCGGTGGTTCCCAGAATCAGAGTCATAGCTTGGACTACGTGGAACGAAAATAATTGGGTGCATGAGTACTTACATAGTGCCGGGTTCGATCCCGGGTCCTCTGATCAGGAACGGTACCCGTACGTCGAATTCGAACGGGAAACTTTTCCCTTTGATCAGGCCAAATTGTCCTAGATGATAACCGTGGTCGGACGTGTAAATGATGTACGTGTTGTCCAATTCCCCTAAGTCTTTCAGTTCCTGGTAAATCTGTTAACGCGGACGGACGCGAGAAAATAAGTGAACGTTGAAACGAGACGCGTTGGCGAGGAAAAGGTTCTATTTAAACGCGTGCAAGTCACACTCGTACCCTGTCCACTGCTGCGTCGACGCTCTGTAACGTCTGAAGCCTTTTGGTCATCAGGAGATCCGTAAACTGTTTATGAATGGGTTGCATTTTCTGCGTCACCTGTAGAATCCATTGCTTGTCAGGATTCGGAGCGTAGTCGTAGGCGGGAGTACTGAAACGGAAACGAGATATTGAAGAATTTATCTCGAATGCTAAGACTCGCAGAAAATCAAATTGATCCGAAGCATTCATGAGTGTTCGATGCAACGGTAGGCGGACTTTCGAAATAAGATAGTGTGGATAAACCCCCTTTCTCTTCTTCTCTGTCCGTCGATTAGGAGAGGCACGAAATTATAAGTAATTGCCTCTTCACCTTCCCTCGCGGCCTTCGACCACTTTGGGGGCGTTGTTCTTGAATGTATTGTATTTTTATCTTATCGTTGGACCTTCGTACAGGACGTAGAAACGAGTTTTCCACTTCCTCGTTCGAAATTCATACTCGGCCTAACAGAATGCAACGCGGCTTCAAAGGAATTTTTCTGCCAGCGAGGAAAAAGCTCGACGATTTTCGCCAGAAATGAGAGATGAAACGGACAAGCGCGTAGTTTCCAACGTAATCATCGAGGTTCTGACCAATACGGAGCGTATTACTGACTGGCCGAATGAATGCTCCGAATCCCTCCTTGACTGCCACGATAAATTCGAATGGAAAGTACGGGCCGCGAAACGAAATCTAAAGGTAGCCAAGGAGATCGTTTCTTTCGAACAACGAATCTGCAGCGCGGAAAAAGGAGCCGGCAAAAGGAGTCTAGCGACGACGGTTGAATTTGAAAGGAGAAGAGGTTTTCACGGTACGCATTAATTTCGTCGGATATAACCTTCCCGCGCTCGATGCTTTCGTTTCGGGTGGGGGAGTCGTAAAGCAAAGGCCGCCGCTTTATGCGAATTTAAAATAAAGCGCGCAATCTGACGCTGGTTTTCGAACGGAGAATAGAAACGGAACGGCGCCCGCTCTCCGGTTTACGTCCGCATATACGCCGTATTTCGTCTGGACACCTTAATTGCGACTCATTCTGTTTGTACCTGTGCAAAAGCTCGCCACGGCCACTTAACTTTCCCGCGAGACACTCGACGATTATATTTGCACCCAGACGCGTGGCACCCGGCGACGTATCTTTGGCCTTGCCCGGGTCGTCGCGTCGTGCATCTTTCCCGTGGAAACCATCCTCGGCTTCCACTTTCCTTAATCGATAGAACCATAAATATAATCTTTTTTTCCTTGAATTGATCACCGACATGATCAACGATGGAAAGTACAGATAACGTTAGTTTGCGTTTACGTGCAGTTAAGCCTCTTTCGATCGGAATCCTATACATACATGCATGATCGAGCTTAGCTGTTCTTTTCGATAAAAGATCGTCTACTTTGCTTTCTCGTTAGCTTTGGATTTAAATCGCATTCGTTAAGGCGTTCGTTCGAAAAGTGCACGCGTCATTCAACGCGTTTCGTTTATCTTGACCTCGTTGGCACGAGAGAACTTCGCCAGATCGATTCGTTACGAATGGATAGATGTATGCACCGAATGAAGTAGCTTTCTCTCCTTCGGGTCATTGACGTCCTCTCTGTTCGTTGACTGTTCCGCGTTTCTTTTGCTTCGTTGAATACGCAATACTTATGTATCGAGTACTCCGTTACGTGACAACAGCGAGCATTTTGTTACGCCTCTTTTGAAATTCCATCGGCCGCGGGATCTAGATACTAATTACGTTCCGAGTTTCCGACGTCTTTCTTATTTAAGTGGATCTGGCTAGGAACCGATTTCCACAAGTTCCGTTCGACGGTGTCCGATAGGAAACGCCTCGTTTCCTTCTCGCGACTAAATTGCGTTTCGCCTTTTTCTCCGAACCTGATTGAAAATCCTCGCGCACCTCTCGGTTTCAATCGAGTTTCGTTCGATGCAAACTCCGCCGTATTCACAATTCCCAGTAGGGCGACCGCCTATCGGATAGGCCTGTAAAATTTTACGGAACTTTCGCGATCGATCGCGACGAAACGCGATCGACGTGTGACAAGAATGAAACGACGAAAGAAGAAAACTGCAAGAGTTGCTAGAAAACTGATTTTCGTAATAGATGAAGTATTAATTTGCCGAAACAACACGGATTGGTTAACGACTGTTTCGGAGCAAGCAAAGGCGAGTCAAAAGCGTCGTGTATCGTCGTGAATGCACGTAATTGCACGTGCTGCGGCGAACGCATTAATTTCGTTCCTTCTCTCTCTCTCTATCTCTCTCTCACTTATTCATCCGATTGGCTTTTGAACGACGGCAGAAGAGAATGGTGTGATGTATGAGCGTGGAATTAAAACCCCGGTTATGGAATTAAACTACTTGCGTCGCCCCCGTAACTTCTCCGAACGGCTCCAGTGTCGAGCCGCATTATGGATCGCGTTTAATTATAATTTACTGCATTGTGCTCGCTCTCGATTTCCCAGCGCGCGAAAACACTTGCGCTCCTAACGAGGAGAATAATTATTTCGAAAATCCGTATCGGATCGATTGTTCCGTTTCAATTGTCCACAAAATGAAATGGTACATACAAAACTGTTCTCTTTCCCCCGAGACGCTTATTTTGCACGTACGCGTTTAATTCTAAACATGCAAAACACCTGCATCGTGTTCTTAAAAAATTCGCCCAGACATATACAGAGAAGCAGCTTCCTGTTCGTTCCTCGTGTAGACCGAGAGGGACAAAGAAAAAATCGTTGAATGGAAACGGTATTCATTCGCGATCGACGAGACGCGCAACGCGATGTCGTGAGGACAGAACAAAATGTGGAGATATTTCTTATAAAATCGATGCTAACGCGGAGGAACATCGGTTGACAAAAATACTTCCCTAGTCTTTCGTTGACAAAAGAACCCTACCGTATCTTTTTTTCTCGTTGCCTGAATCGTACCCGATTCGGAGGTAATACGCCTGGCGATGGCGTCCACCGAACAACCGAGCAAAGCACAGGAGGATGTGAGACGAGGGGAGGAAACAGAACAGGGAGAATCACTGATGCTAGTGTACAATAAAGATAGAGAACGGTTTTTCTGATAGAAAGGAGACAGGTGAATATAATACTTACGTCGCGGAGGTACACGGTACAATGACAGGCGTTGTCCAGAGGGGGCGAGACGAGAGAATTCCAGTACCAAGAGGGGTGCACGTTTTTAGCGCTTTTCATTGTACATAGTGCACCCCGTCTAGGGCACTCCATCATGCGACGATGACACGGTGGCTGCAGTTATCTATCCAGTTGTCTAGTCTAGAGTGTCTCTCGTTTTTCGCCTCTCCTCCTCTGGGCTACACCCTCCCTCCGCCCTCTCCCTTTCGTTCATTCGCTCACCGTTAAATCGTCCAAAGACTATTTTTTGTTTTCCCTCAGTCTACGATCCGCGTTACGTCTCTCGAAGCTGATCGCGTTACGAACATTGCTCGTCCTAGTTACGATTGTTACGCGTGCATTCGTGTCGGAAACGGCGTGACGCCTGAATAATGGTCAACGATTGGAGAAAAGTTTCTCGTCGAACGACTGGCATTCGCGTGTACAACTTTTATCGGCAGGATATAGTACGCGCGCGTCGTCAACCTACCGCCGTGCGTATACTCGTACGCAACATGCAAAGGAAAATGTAAAACGTTGCATGAAAAGCGATGGAATTAATCCACCACAATTTTCCATTCCGAGTTAACGAACCGACTTACGTACCTATTCAACTGCATCCCGTAGCCAAGCGTAAAAACGACATACTTACTGATGAGTGGTGACGTTGAAGAAGAGATTGGAAAACTGCGGCGCCGAATCTTCCGGTCCGTGCGGAGCCGGGAAACTGGCAACCAGCATCACCGGCTTTCGTGCGAAATTGTGTTTACTCTGGCGTAGAAAAGTCACGCTGTCGTTCGCTATCAGGTCCGGGTAGTAGTCCTTGGTATACTCGAAACCGTGCTTTATCTTCTTGCCGTTCATGTTCACGCTGTAGTTGTAGTAGCGCGAATTCATTATGAGTCCGCCCCATTCCCGCCAACCGGGCGGAATGTACGACCCGTTGTACTTGTTCAAATACTTGCCGAAATACCCTGAAACATGCATTCGAGATATGCAACTTCGATTAAATTCATCTTAACGAGAGTCGAAAGTTGATTCCCGACATTATTGTCCGTAAAATCGTGTTGGTTTTTAAGTGACCCAGCAGCCGAGCACCTGGGCCTATCAAATTTTTACTTGCCCGCACGAACGACCGTGCAAAGTTTCCCTTTCCTCGGGTCGCGATAAATCAGAGACCAATCCCATTTTCTCGTAGCTGAGGTGGCGTTAGGGAAGTGCGCTTGGCCACGTTGGTTTACCGGTCCCGAGTTTATTTCGAGTCTAGATTCATCTCCTGAAGATAGCGTTGAATTATTCATCGCGGACAACGCGAAATAATTGATTCGAAGATACCGCACCGTTCGGACTTTCATACGTATGTAGTCGCGGATCGTAGCGCTTACATACCTGTAGCCGTTCCGCCGTCGAACAGCTTGTAAGCGGAATTTATAACAGTTGCGCGACGAGAGGAGCCGTTTCGGGAGCAGGACAGCTTTTTGCCAAGCTAGGACCACCGACCTGGCTCGATCGCGTTACTCTTGTTTTACGTTAACCGATGACGTCTCAATAAGAAGACCGACCTCCCCATCGAGCATATAAAGGACGGTAAATCATCCGGGAGCCGACGAGTGCATAAATCCGAGCGAAAATATCACGTTCCCGCTACCGTCCCGACGTTAGAATCGTCGCATAAACGCGTTATGAAACCGTGAGAATTCGGAATCGTTTCCAAATCAACGGATCTTCCTCACGGATTTGTATGACTCATATTTATGGCAGCACAGTTATTATATCGACCGACCACGATTATAACGAGTCAGCTGTTCTCCCTGCAAGGATACTCTTTCGTTTTGTTTGTCGGAAGAGAAAGAGGAGATCGACTCGGGGCCGCGACTGGCGCCAGGATATTACCGCTCGTTCTTTTGTCCCGCTTTGTCGAACAGACCGATCGTACAACCGTGTCTCGGCTCTTTACGTTCTTCTATGGACGGTCTAACCAACTTTTATTTTTGCGTTCTCATCCGTGCTTTTCCTTCGAACAAAGCTATTGATTTTACCTCTTCCGTTTGAGAAGCAACAGGTAACCAAGCTACGTCTTTACTCGAGTTTCATCTTCTGAAAATTGAATCCATCGATTTTCCAAAAATTCGTACGAGACTATTCGTGAATCCACTCGTAAAATACACCGCAATTACATCTGCAACGATAAATCGGGTGAAGCGAAACTCCCAAGTTGATTGCACGCTTCGGGTCGTCTCCGCACCCCTCGTTTCGCATCCTCGACACGAAAGCGACTCCGACGCGTTAGGATTAGCAAACGGCATCGGCGGAATTGGGGTTGCGTTTACTAAGCCGCAGCTATATTTGGCGTATCGCGATGAACCAAATGGTAATGGGTCCTCCCCCTATTACTTCGACCGACCGTTTTCGTGCGCAAAGAGTATTAAACATCTTTTTTAGTCAGGGTGCCTCCGTCGATCGCTCGCGTGTCTACCGGATTGTCTAACTTTCCGCTGAATGATTTAAGTCGCGCAGCAAATGGTTTACGACAAATAAGAATGTACGAGCACTGTGAAGGCGATAAATACGCGAAAGGAGTTAAACAGGTATCTTTGTATCGAGGATTCTGGGAAGCGTGAACGTCAGCCAAGATGTTCCTCCCTCGGGTTGTTTGCTCATCGCATATTCTCGACAAATACGAGCATCGTGGATGCACCGAGAAGTTATCGTTTACAGTTCTCGGAAAGATTCGAAACGTCTCTTACTCTCTTGTCCAGTGTGCATTAACAGACAATTCGCGATTGAAAGACATGGAATTAACATGCGATTACTCCACCGGTTTGCTTGGGCGTTATTTTCCCCTACTTCTCCAGCAAACGATTCTCTCGAGCATTAATCATAGAATACGTTCTCGACGACATTTATGGTATCTGCGCCTCCCGTTGACACCGTCATTACGCAGTTACGCGATTACCCAGATAACGAGGACCCATTTGGCTTATTACCATCGCGTCTTCCTCGTATAATCCCGATCGTTGAGTCATTTCTTAACGATATGAATAAGATTACGAGATTCTAGATCCCTTTTTAACGAATCGCAGATTCGCTACGAGGCCGCAGCGGAGCGCAGAGGGAATCGCAAAAGCTCAATCGATGCCCCAATCCACACTCCTGCACCTGCATCTGCACCTGCATCGTGAGGGCCCTTTTGTGCTACCCCTCGTGCACGTATCTCCAGCAAGCGTGTCAGTCTGGCTCGTCTTCGAGCTTCTATACCCCCCTCCCCTCTCTTTCCCCGTCTCTCTCTTTTCATTCTCACCCACTCGTTTCGCTCTTCAGCATCTCGTTCCTCTCTTTCGTTCATGGTGCACGCGAGGCACTCGAAAACCTAGCGGTCCGTCCTCTCGAGCCGCAACACGGCCATGAACAATGCCTCCTCTCTCTTCTTTGCCGATTTAAATTTAGATAATCTCACTTACACGAGTCTAACCCGAAGAGAGGAAGCTGAAGCTACCTGTACCACGCGTATAGCGTCAACCATCGAACCGATCGCTACCAAATGTTTCCTCCGCTGGTTCTCGCTTCTAAATCTAACGCTTCTCTTCGTATTCGATTGTGTTTGGCTATCCAGTTATCCTACCTTCGTATCTACTCCAGAACATATATTCTATGGGTACCTTCGCACGGTTTTCGACGAATCTCGATGCGTCGATGCGTGTGTGGTCTTATCGTTATACCCAACGACCGCCGAAGGACGTAGGGCGTAAAGATGCTGTCGAAACCTTTCCTCGAAAAAATTCTGACTACATTTACGGTCGGGGTTCGAGAGAAATTTTGTATACGTTTGCTGAATGGTAATTATGACCATGCACGGCGATAGTCGGTATTTATACAAGTTCGTTGCCCTACAGCGCAAGGCCATTCAAGGCCATGCTCGACACGTACTCTTGTATGTATTTAAGTTCACTGAACGAGATCGATACGGAAGCTGTTGGGCGTATATTTTTTATGGCTTGGAACAATAAATACGTTGAATGAATTGCTTGCCTTTGGCCACGCCTCGAACTTACTTATTAGCGTTATCTCGAAACGTGTTTGAAACGGGACACGAAATCGATCGCGGAAGCACGAGAGTTATCGCACGGGGTTTCGTCGCTCCGACACGAGCTCTTATCCTTCTATGCATTCACGAAATCCGAGCTCCACGACTTCGGGAGAATCGAGTAGCTCGTGAAAGGAGCGGTGGTACTTACAACCGGTGCTCGTAGTTTCGCTGTTTATACTCGCGACTCTATCCTCGTTTCGGGTTATTGGCGAGGTCCGAACGTTGAACGGTCTGGCTCGTGAACGACGCGAGGAAAGATCACGGACTAGTTTCTCGTACCTAATTAGCATCGGCAAATTCAGGTCTAGTTTCACGGCTGTCGGACACACCGTGGGGTCGCGAACGCGGCCTAAAGGTGAGGCCGGCTAACGTATGCGCGCGTGACAAGATCCTCTTGCAAAGATAGCGAAGAAAATTTGTCGGTCGACCTGTGCCAGCCTCGGTATTCTGGTCAGGGACACTTACGACAGACGACGATAACGAAACCAGTTCTCTTTCTTTCTGCGGGCTTCGTTCGGTAGGTACCGGCGATCGGTTCGTCGTCACGCTTCGCATCATATAAACCACCGAGGAGACATTGCTAAAAAATGACAGCCTTATGGGACTTTGTGTTGCACGAAAAGGTCTGCAATTTTTTACACCTTATAGAATATATTGCCACCGAAGTAAGGAATAGAAAGCAAAACACTCGTCGGTGCTGAACAATTGCCAGATACAAGAAAGGTCCTATAGAATTTCCTTATAACTTTACCGAAAGGAACGATCACCGATTGTGTTTTAAGGCCCATTGGGTCCCATTCGCTGTTACGCAGGCACTGCTACTCTTTAGTAGTATCTCTTCGGTGATATAAACCACGCCTCGAAAGCTTCTATTTTGAAGTAGATGAATTAAATGAAAATAAAGGAAGCAAATTCATGAGAATAACAGTCTTTCATCTTCGAGAAAAGGAAAGGTAGAAGCATGACACATGACGCAACGCGACGATCAAATGGAATGACATTCATCTTAATGATTGTGAGATTCGAACTCGTTTCATCGATAATAATTATTTATCTGAATGAGGGGGACTCGATTAATTATTACCCGTTTGAAACACGTCTCATAGAGGGTCGTTTTAAGCTCTACAGAAGAACAGTATACTCATTGTAGTACACACATAGTCGCGAGTTAACTTTACCTCGAATATAAGAACTAAGCGTCGTAAGAGGAGTCGCGCGATAATTAGCAGCGTACTTTGGCAGCGGAGCCGCGGGAAGACAGCGCGCGATTCGTGAAACCGCATATGATGTACCATCGGTGAAATTTTTGGAAGCACGCCAATTTCCTAGCCCTAGTGAATGTGTACGAAGCCTAAAGGCCGAGGAACCTGGTCGCTTTCAGGGAGCAACGTCCTTACTCCACGAATATGATCGTATATACGTGTAGAGTAGCGCATGCAGTGGCACGAACAACGGGGAAACGGGTCTCCCAACCAGGAGCCTGTCTAACGATCGAACAGGTCCAACCGTCGTGATCGTGAGAAAATTTGTGTTCCCCTTCGCGACGTTCCTTCACTAATCGCGATCTCTTTCCTTACATGCGACCGTACGTCGAGAAAATTCGAATAATCTCTGAGGGAGATTACCTCTCACGAGATGTTCGTTTCTCGCGGTAATTTCATCCTCTTACGCGGTCCAACGTCAAAGGAAATTGTATTTGATAAAAACTGGAAACGTGGAAAAAGAGATCCTACTTTAAACGGTAGAAACGTTTGCGGTAATTTGCATGTCTCGTGTACCAAGTCCGAGAGGCGGGACGAAATTACCGCGATCGTTTAGAAACACGAACGAAACGAATAAGCGCGACAACGAGAAACTGGTATGCATCTACGTACCTCCGTAAAATACCTATACATATGTACAACGATGATTGCTCGAGCCAGCGCGGCGGCGGCAGCGGTGGTTTCTTATCGGGAAACGAACTTGGGTACCCGCGTAGATCGCTTATAGGTATGTACATAAAACGGATAACAGTCGGCTGTTATTTCTTTTAACGAATCCGTGGAAGATAAGAACGAAGTGGGCGCGTTAATCGTGAGGTAATTTTCCGGGATTCGGAAAGGAAATGAGCTTCAACCAAAGTAAACTTGTCGGAGGTAAAACGAATGATGTAGCATAGAATTTAACGTCTGCCTCGAAACGAAAACGAGAATCACTCGTCGCATCGTTACGCGTTCGATTCAGCTTTTAATCGGTCGTTTCCGATTATCGGGGGTCCTTTTAAAAAAAAATTTCGACGATTCAGCTACCCCTTTTGCCAATGAGACAAGTAATTGTATATCGAGCCTCTTCTCATTGATACACGACATCGCAACGAGGACCGTACGCGTGCGGTCCATTGAACGTACGGAACAATGCAAACAATCGATGAACAGTCGCGATTCATCTGCATTCAATCCGCCGTGGGTTCCTGAATTATTATTGTTCTCCGATGATCGATCCGATGCAACCGTGAAGACAACCATTTTCGGATATAGAGAAAAACAGGGGGAGATAGGTGTAGAGTAGAGTCAAGATTACTCGGGATAACGTCGAGCGGACGAGCGAACAAGGGAGGCGAGTACAATCGGTGGACGCGATCGAACCCCGAGAGATATTACGGGAATTCGTCGCTACGTTAGTTACGCCGATCCGGGCGAGCGCCACGGTTGACACGTAATTACGCTCGGTGCAGCTGGGGATCGCGCGACGTCCAACGAGACGAAACGATGAGAAACCACGACCGATTTTATCGTTATATTACGGACTGGTTGACGTCGATACTACGTGCAATTTTCGACCTCTGGCTTCGATCGAAGATACGCTACCGACTCGTTGTCGCGTTTGCAATAATTACTGCTTACGCAACAAGGATTTATCGCATTGGATGTACTTGACTTCAATTGTGCGCGACCAAATAATAGACGTCGCGACTCAATCGAAGAGTCTATCGCGCGCGGGTTGCGTTCAATGAGTCGAACGTTACGGAGTCGCGGAAAAGAGACCGGTTCATCGATAGAATACCTACTCACCGGTACGATATCCCGCGTTGCTCAGGTAAGCGGCGAAGGAATGAGGCTCGTGATCTCGTTGCCATTGAGGGCTGCTGCAGTTGTCGTTGTTCGTGAAGACCTCGTGATTGTGAACGTAACGGCCGGTCAGCAAGGAGCTCCTACTCGGACAACACATAGGAGTGGTCACGTATGCGTGTCTCAGCTCGGCTCCCTCGTCCCTTATTCGCCTTAAGGTCCGGGGCATGAAGTTCAGCGAACCTGAGGGATTGGACCAACCGCACGACACACGATCAGAAGTAGCTTCGAGAGGGATCACACCGGTCCTTGCCTCGTATTCGAACGCGTGTGTACAGAGATGGAAGAGAAGCGGGTCCAAAGAAAAACTCGAAATACTCGTATACTCTTACGATTAGATACCACGGGTTAATTAAAATCTCACGGGGTAGCGTTGTGTGCGCGTATAGGGAAGCGACTAACCGAGTTCCACGTCCTGATCGTCCGTCAGGATCAGAACTATGTTCGGCTTCCTCTCCCTGGGCGGTTGATACGGCAGATACGGAGAGTTCGATTGAGAGCTGTAATCGCCGTTCCCGTTGTTGTAATTAGAAGACTTGTGAGGGGAGCCGCGACGCTGACCGACGTAGACATCGTCTGCAGGCGGGTGGCCGTCCCCGTTCCCGTCCGCGTCCGTTCGCCTGGCATTGACACCCAACAATAGCACCACCAAAAACTGTAGCAGAAACTTCCTCATGGTGGCTGCTAGACCGGGATGACTGGGCGATGGACTAGGTTGCTCGTCGGTTGCACGCTCTTTCTCTCAATCGAGTGTCATATCATGACGGTCCGTTGCTGCAACAGCAAGCGAGGCGTGTCTTACGTTAACGAACAGTTTTGCTCGTGACGTTGATTGGACGGAAAGTCGATGAGTCTCTTCTCGCGGTCGACGGTAATACCCAAACTCTAAGCCTCGACGCAATGTTGCCTCGTATCACCGAGTCTTTTCATCGAGGCCAATTATCGATCAACGTCCAGCAAATTAAAATTTCTATCAGAATCGATCGTAGATCCTCGAACAAGCGAGCCATCTCCGTCCAAAAAACTCTAAGGTATTATACGGTGTATCGGAGTTGGACGCGGTTCTCGCGCCTAAACGGGCAAAGAATCTTGGCAGGTCTTGCCTCGGAGCGAAGGATGCGAAAAAGAATGAACGCGAGTCGCGTATACCATAATCGGATAGTTGGGATTTTATGGCGATCCTTTGTCGCATTCCTGCAGGGTAGGCGTCTTTCGAGCGATCGATCGATTCGTAAATGCCTCGTCGTTAGCACCTGAATTCACCGCATCCTGTTTGCCCGTCTACCAAACACGCTTATAGCAGAGCCGCTCGAATCGAAACTGTTCCCCTTCCGTGCCTCGTGCTTACCGTGACGTATGCATATATCGATTTAGGTATACGCGTTATCGAAATCGGAAACACCTAATACATCCGTCGTGGTTAATCATTTTTTACTAACAACAGGATTTGCATTTTGACGTAGTGATTCGATTCTTTTTTATCGTAAAGTTGGACGAACCATCGATAAAATCGGGTATTTAGAATGGGTGGAGGGCGACCAAGATTCCGGTCCCGCGGAAAGAATGAAAAGAATGGGAAAAATGGAAGGATAGGAAGAATATGAACGCGGATAACTGAGCGACCAGTTAATTTACGGTGCGGTTTGAACGAGTTCCCACCCTACGGGCGACTCCTGCGAAAACGATCGAGACAACTTTTTTACCTCGCAATCTTTCCCCTCGACCTATTTTCGAACAAATATCGCCTGCCTTTTATTAAATTTCTCGATACGTGCCATTTAAGTTCTTCGAACGCGGATATGTTACCGCAAGCGCGTAGCCGTTCGAACGATAAGAAATGGGATCATTTCGTCGTGCATCACCCGTGTTAATTGTGCACGAGAATTCGAGCTATCAACGATACCAAACTCGATTCATTACAATCGGTATTTCACTCACTCACGTCTAACGAATGAACGCGAATAAACTCGCTAAAGTTCACGCGAGTCAACGTCAACGCGGAGTCTACATTTAGGAGCGAAAGCGAGATGGCCATCTGGCAAGCTCGGTACGGGTCTGTTCGTGAGTGCTACACTATAACGACATTTCAAATGCCTGATTAATTATTATCGTTTAGCATCGTAATGATCGTTCTATGAGAGATAAGTAGGCGGGGGGACCAGGAGAGGGAATTTTCGATGAAAAAGCATCGATTCGCTTGGGCGGTTCCATTTGGAATCAGATCTAGCTCTATTAGTTCGAGTCGTATTTTCTTTCTTTAGCAGTCATTCCAAAAAGATTTTATCGTTCGTCGACCGGCGGAGAACGAACGGTGCATCGAACTCTGCATACGCTATTCTTCGTTGTCTCGAACCAGTCGGGCTAAGAATAGTAAAACGATAATTCCACTGTCCATTTCGCAACCGCAGCAATTGAGAGTAACTGCGTGTTCGCGCATAAAGTCGTACCCGGTGTACCGAGTCGGGGGAGAGTTGGGCGCGCGCGTAGCTTTATCTCTTTCAACTCGGACGAAGAATCCGCGATCGAAACAAATTAGCGACCCATACTTCGTCACCTAATTCAGGCTCGAACTAGACTAGACGACCGTAAATAACGCGCGCGTTCTCACGTCGTCGAACGATCCCGACTCCGGCGACGGCTCGTTTATATTCCGCCCGCGTCACGTGTAAGTACGCGCATACGCGACGTCGTCGCTCGTTTCTATTCCACGCGTACACGGTTGCTCGCGATCCCGAATCGTTTTTATCGACAACGTAATTTACGTATACGAGAGAGAGCATGCTAAAAGGCACGGGCTGGCGTTGGCGGAGACCTATCGGCATCGACGGATGTACACTGTACGTATATCGCGTGTAAGTGCTTAACGGGCAGAGTAGGTCGCAGGTATAAGCGGATGTTACGTATTCGTTCGCTTCGGCGTGGAAATCTGCGTCCGCGAGTGTAGGTCGATCTCTCCGTAGGTCGGTGCTCGTCCGCGAATATTCGTTCGAACCGAGTTCCGTGGCGCGCGTGGGAAGTACCGCGCCGTGCCACGAAATTTACGGTCAGCTAAACGATCGCGCCGTTGATCACGATTACGATCAACGATACACGGTGCACGGTGCATGCCGCACCGAGCTACGAGCGAAAATCACGTAGCGTTCGTCGCTACGTAAGCGTAAATGTATGCGCGTGTCCGTGCTCCGATGTTCTCGGTGCGATGGAAGATCGACCTCGCCTCAAGAACGCGACGCGAAAATAGCGTGTATTGCCTCGAGGACACCTTCGAAATTTAAAAGAAGCGACGAGCCAACGATCTTATGCTAAAACAGCTGGTTTCGATCATCGAAGAACAAGTGGGAGAAAGGCGTTCTTTCATGGACGGCTATTCATAATGATGGGATCCGCTGAACAAGCCACGCAATCGTCTAGTAACCAGGAACTACTCCTTTCCTCTGTACATTGCAAATCGGAAATACTTTTTATCCGTCTAGAATCACTCGTCTGTCCATACCAAAAAAATGTAATAACCACCATCCCCTTTAAGGATTGGCTATACAGTCAATCCCAAAAGTTTATGTACCTGAGAAAAACGCATTTCCTATAATTAAAAAGAAATCAGACGTCGGAAGAATAATGCTAATAATAAATATCTACGTGCTAAAAAGTACAGAAGAAAATATCCAATTAAGTATTGACGCTGACGAAAATTTTTTTTTTCAAAATATCGAAAAATATCGAACTGTGTTCTAAAAAGCGTAAAAAATTCTAGACTTTTTAGGCTTGTATTTCCTCAAGTTAGTTGTTTCTTCCAACTTCGGGCATGCACACCAAATACCAGAAAGTTTTCTTTGGGTTACTGCTGATTATTATAAGAGTACATGCAAATTTTAAGTCACTATAATTTTTCATAAAACCCATGAATTTATTTAAAATTTTGCATTTTAATAGTAATAGGAATCTATAATAACAAATTCAACATGCTAGCATCGTTTAAGTATTATAGCCCATACATCCTTAAGAGATTATTACGATCGACGTGTATTCGAGAAATTTATTGATGGGTTACAGTATACGGAATGCGAACCCTGACTGAACCCCCATGTATCGCGGCCGGTATGCAATCCTTGACGTCACTTCCTGAAGGAACGAACGCGAACTGAATCCAGCGCAATCGGATAATGAATGTGTCAGCGCGCGTTTCGACTTTACCTTTTACTCGACAACGTTTGTGTTCATCGACCCGCTGAAACCCAGCGCGTTTCCGCTTCTCTCTCAAAGTTATGCCCAGCCGCGTCGAGCACGCGACGCCCGCGTTCGAATCGCCGATCGACCGTGCACCTAAGGAAATTCCTTTCGCAGCTAATTAACGCGCTAACGGTACGCCTCGTCGCGAAAGGCACGCCGTCTAATTTTTATCATTACGAAGAGTTGCCAGGCCGAACCCTATCGTTTGGTTTTTAATATTTTACGACACTATGCGAACGGGGCTCTGAAGGGAGACATACCGATGCGCGCGTACACCCTAGTCGAAAAATAAGTGGAGGGTGAACCGAAGGGTGCGTAAAAATGAGAAACGACAAAGGTAGTCTCCCGCGACATCACCTTCCACGGGCAGTTATTGTTCCCGAGACGTGAGAGCAAAGATTTCGGAAAGCGAGAGGAGGAAGGAAAGAGAAAGATCGTATTGCGATCCTACTCGCGTCTGCCGTGGGTCCGTGACGAGACTAAAACCGGCTAAATGCCCGGACAATTGATATATACGCGTGTATACTTTTGAATAATGAAATAGGGGAAAATGTTTAGAAGCGTCGAAATCTTTCCCTTATGCAAAACTGTTGATGTTTTTCAAAAACAATCATAAACGCATTCTGTAATCAACAGCAAACGCGAACGAGAGAAGGGGGGAGAAACGTAGAAAACGAGAATGAGAATCGAAAAGATCGCGGTTCGATGCAACGCGGTGGCTAACGCACGATTAGCGACGCGTTGTACTCGTTAACGAGGCGAAAAGGGTTGAAATCGACTGTTTACTGTTTACTCGCTTCCATGCGCGAACCGGCGGCTCGACGCGTCGTCGCGTCGTGTCGCGAAGGGTGATGTTCACCAGGGGAGGACAAAGTTGATGGACGGCCGAGCAGAGTCAAGGCTGACGAGCCGAAGAAGGGTGAAAAGCGAAAGACGATAACGATGATCCTCCGCGAGACGAGGACCGAACTAGCAGAGAGAATGCTAGACTGCTTGGCGGCTGCTTTATCAACCCACGCGTATTCGAGGTTCCGCGTTCTAACTCGTATCGCGGCATTTCGAAACTTTCATTTTTCCTTCGCCGTTCGGCTCGTATGCACCGAGAAAAAGGGTTGCACCCTCTTGCACGTGCGACCCGAGGCCCGTTAGAAGCGACGCGGAATAATTTAATAATTCGATCGTTAATTGGGAATCGTTGTTTTTTCGAGCTGAACGCTTCTCTTGGCATCGCGTCGTTGCTTAATGTTAAACGCTAACACCGATTCAATTATTGTGCTCTTTTAAAGAGAACGTTCACCGTTCTACGTTCGGTTGTCCATTAATAACGACCCACGTAGCATGATGCAGACGTTGCATCGTAAGCGAAAGAAAAAGGCACAGACGCACTTGCTTACATAGGTACGTCCCCCTTCGAGGTACATTTATTTCGGTACCGCTTGTCCCGTTTCTTTCCGCGAACTACGAGCTTACGCAATCACGTCGAAAAGAAAAAGCTCGCCCGCACCCACCGAACGGATGCAATCATCGCGTTGCACAATAGACCAGCCGCCAGCACCCGGACTGGCTCGTTGCAACCGATGAGAAGTGGACAAATAGCGCGATCGTAATTTGTTCGACAAGACCAGATCGTACCGGACTAAACTGAAACCGATCGGTATCTATGTTTACGGCGAGGAGCAATAAGAACAGGAGATGTCAGGTGTCACGGAAAATTATGCATTCGGATGTGCACTTTAGTTGCTAATGCAACGGACCACGGTTGGAGACGCTCCTCGGAGGAGCCGACCCACGTCGCGCGTAAAGCCGGGAATGCGGGGGATCCATTTGCTCTAATGCGCGACGCGACGTTCGGTACTCGTTCGTGACAGAAACGGGGAATATATAAGTTTCATAGCTTTGCCGGGAATCGCAAAAGGAAAAGCACGCGCGGCTACCCAGTATCAAATTAAGTTATGCAACGTCACGACACTTCGAGATACGTATTACCGAAACGTTTAAAAATAGCTCGCGTATAATTAGGACGTCGAAAGAGGGTTCCTTTGATCAAGGAGTCGTCGCTCCTAGTTTTCCGTCTACCCTTGTTCCACAGGCAATCGATTAACGCGTACCGTTTCGAATGAATAATTGGCTGCTCGATAAGCCCGGAACTCATCAATATTAATGGGCCACGGTGCCGTACATCCAGTGATCTTTCTTCGTTTTCAACGAATCCAGTACTACCTACCTGAATTTTAAGATCGTTACTTTTCGTTTCGGTTCCTCGAGCAACTAGCTTCAAGGCGACGGTATACGTATCGTAACCGATCCATGCGATCGAGATAGAACGAATGGTACCTAACCGCGCATCTATCATTCGGTAGCGAGGATGTAATATCTCGGGAGGGAACAACGAGCATTTTCGATTAGTAGATCGCGAAAGTTGCGCATTGAACAAGACCGGTTTTTCCCGCGTGCAACGCGTGAAATCGAACGTGTTGAAATCAATTTTAAACGCGTTACACACCCAGGTGGCATTCACTAGCGCTCGTCCGCCTGGCGTCGCGATCGAGTTAATCGTGAAACATTCGTTAATCAATTCATATGAGGAATGTCCGAACTGGATAGTTTGCCGTGTTACCGATTATGTATTTACCTGTTCGCGCGTCGGATCGATTTTCGCGATGCTTTCGCCCGGGCATCGGACGACGATAGACGCGGATTAGAAACGTTTCACGGTGCAATGACCCTACAGCTATGTCCCGATACGGCTACGCGTTATATGAGCATGCCGTTGCTTCTCCTGCCTATTACGAGTATGCACATAACGCTGTTGGGATCCGCATCAACCGATATGCCACAGTCCACAGCGGACGAGAGAAGCGTTCATTGAATTAGGTAATCTGGTAATGCGTTCGGATGTGTCGCGTAGCGTCGCATGGCTTCGCTTTGTCGCACGCTACTAATACGCCTAGCAACGAGTTCCATCGATGTTCGGTTTGTTAAGAAGACGGTGAGAACGAGTTCCACTCGACTCGCAGCTTGTACGTGTATATACGCTCAATCTACTCGACATTTAAGGATATCGAGACAAACGTCGAAGGGATGAAGAGACGGATCGTGGGAAAAGCTCAGGACGTTTTCAGAGAGCAGAGATAAGTACGACTGTCCGGTCCGGATCGCGGAATGGAATGTAGTCGAGTCCCTTGCACCACGATTTCTTGCTGCTCCTTCCCGCGGAAGAACTTCGCGCGTGTCCTCGCGGTCACTCGTGAGAACGCATCCGTTCGAGAACGAGTAAAAATCGAATTGTATTCGTCTTTCGTAACCCGTCGTTTCATTTTTAACGTATCGTACATAAATTCTATTTCCCTTTCATCGATCTTCTCGACGCATTCGAAAGGGAAAAAAATCGATCGTTCCTACTTGATTTAAAGAGGCGCCATTCGTTGTATCGTTAGACTGTCCACGGATCGCGATAAGAACCTGGCCGAGAAGAATTCTGTCCAATTAGAGCAAGCTGGTTTATTAATCCGCGACGTGAGGGAACGCAATGCCTGCCACGGCAAATAATTGCCCTTTATCTAACATCGGTTGCCGTTAGTAAATCATCTGTACGTTAAACGAATTGCCATGCCACAGCGATAAGACAGACATACGTATAATACGGCTCTCTGGATTAACGTCCGCCCGCTCTGTTCTCTTCGCGTTAACGTTCGTCAACCCCTATCGCATCCGAGTCGCTATACTTTCAGTCGAGCTGCCTGTTTACGACGAAACGACCGCCTTCCTCTAAGTATCCTATACCCAGGATAATCGATTGGCTGGGTTCCGATGCCGGCGAGGAATGTCCATTGAGCGCGGCGGCGGCGGGGCAGTTTATACGCGACGATTTATACGAACCACTTACGGCCACCTTGACATTCTAGCATTCCAACCCCAGCTAACTGATCGATTCGTCGACCCTAACGTCGAGATCGCTAACGCATATGCAAGTATATACACGCGTGTCTCCATGTACTTGCACACGACAGACGTGCGATCGGTGTTTCGCTAAGCAGAGAATGTGCGAGCATATAAAAAAAAACCGCTGAATCACGACGTCGAAGGTACCGGCTCGAAGCTGTGGGAGACTGAACGAAGAACGAAAAGAAAAAGAAAGACCCGTTGATCGACGCCGGCGGGCTGGGCTACTACTCGAAGCGACGAGCGTAGTTAGGCGAAATGAGTCACTGTGCTGTAAAACTGACGTGGACTGATAGAAACCGGTGCGTAAGTCGGGCGTAGTCACGGCTAGCCGGGGGTCACGCAACATCTTTGACCGCGCGCGTTCGTCCGATTTAAATATGTAGCCGACTCGACGCATGGAATCATAGAAAGTGCATTTAAGCGCATGACTTGCATCGCTGTCTTTGCACTTTTCAAACCACCCCCTTCGCTCGAATCGTTCCGTTTTCGTTGGTCGTCGAACCGAGACTAAAGTGTCGATAACTGGCTGATAAATAGATTGATAAATGGACATTCGATGCCATAGCTAGGCAGACGGGGGACGTATCGACTCCCAGCTGACCACGTTTCGGTAACATATGGCTGTACGATATTCCCACGGTTCTTACCGGACACTGGACTCTGCTTCTGTATGATTTTGCCGACGACCCCAGCCTGCTCGTGCCAGCCACGAAACGGGATCGAAGCGAAGGGGGAAATTGCACGCGAGGACGTAGCTCGACGGAAAACGGACCAGCGGACCCGTTTAAACCCTACAAAAGACCCTCGATACTCTCGTTTCCTAGTTGCTACTTCATTATTACGATAAGTTCCTGTTTCGCTGCAAAATTACATAGGCTGCATAGTTCCTCGCATTTGTCGCTTAAAGTTTCGCGTCTCGGAATTCACAACCCTGCAGCCTTTCGAGTACTACGATGCAAGGTCGATCAAGATTCGACGTTTATCGTTGTTAACCTCGTTTCTGACGCGACAAAGGATCTTAATTACTCCTGATTACACAAGCGTAAGCGTTCTTAGATTAATCAGTGGTTACAACTCGACTTATCGCGTGCATATCCTCTCTTTTTTCTTGCTGTTTATGCTACGTATCATGGTACGGATATGGCTATACGTATTCTAATATGTTGCTGGTTAGAATTCGCATTACATAGCACCCTAAACTCTAAGTTATCGTTCCTCGTCTCTCCGCTAAGTATTACACTTTCGTGAACTCCTATTGAAAATTTATAATGTGATCATCGACGATAATACGAGTTTCAGTTTCCATCGCTGATTAATAGCGATTGACGACGAAAATCCTTACGCTTCCTCTCCTATACTTACATTAAAACTAAGTTTTCGTTGATACGATTTTGCTACGAGTCTCGCGAACGGAAGAACGAAATCAGAAATATCGTCTCGGATGGAAGGATCTCGGTTGCACGCCTCGATGAATTTCCACGCCGTACCGCGCTGGTTGATTAAGTTGTCTCGATGTGGGTCGATCTCATTTGCAGATCTTTCAGTGTGTTCTGGCTCAGACTCGTTGCGTGTCCGATCCCATGAATAATGAATACGTGCCTGCCATGGCCCGGCACACGTCCGCGACAGAACGAGCAGAAAATCCATGAAAGGAACCGACTCCTCGATTCCTCCTCCTTCCACCGGATTAGAATATCGTTCGGGATCTACTTACAATTAGGAACGGCGATGCGAGTAAGAACGCGACCGCTCGTTCAGCTGGTTAAACTCGAAATCGAGCGAAGACAGCGATAATAGCCCTCAAGGAGGAACAGCGACGCGCGACGAGCTCTCCACTCGGGGTGGCCAGAAGTTAACGACCAGGCGGCTGCCTATCCTAGCCAACGGTGAAACGTTTATAGGATAGCGATCGTTAGCCTTAACACTTTTAAGCTACACCTTCACGGTCGCGGCACAAGAATTGGACGTCTGCCCGTGTCCACCGATAGCGTCCCGAATTGTTCCTCCTAAATCTAACTGTGTACCGAGGATTCGGGAAGAACGTAAATAGATACTCGCTACCTGTCATACGCCAATATATTTATCTTCGGCGAATGCGCTTCCGCCAGAAAATTGTATCCGGGATATCACGAAGCATCGCGTCGCATCGATCGCAAACTTCTTTATAAGTTGGATACTCGAGTATTTGGCCTCTTGCTCTCCGTCGCTTCGAAATCTGTTCGCTGGTCGTACCAGCCACCGCCTGTTTACTACAGAACGCGATACGATACCACGTTGGAAGAAGTTTTGCATAATCGCGTTCTCGGTTACACCTTATGGATTAAGAGATGGAAAGAGCAGTCGCATCGGTTACGCAATTAAACGGGAAGTCACAGACTGAAATGGAAGCTGTGACTGACGAGAGTATAATGTATGTGTGTATATTTGCGTCCACCGGCAGCACACGTTTCGTTTCAGTTGTGCGATTTTCATTTAAGTTTTTACAGATTTGATCCCAAATATCCGGATAAATTCGTTTAAGAATCATTCTTCTCTTATTCGATTCCCCCAAACGATCGGCAATGCTACCTGACGGATGACCGTGCCGCACGTTCGACGTACCTCGAAGGAAATCTTTTGTTGGCGGTCGGGTCTAGCAAATTCCTCGATGAATGTCCCGAGGAATTTCATTTACTTGGAGACTCGAATGTCCAGGAATTCAGGTACGGGAACATGAATAATAAACGAAAAGCGTAGGATTCTGTTTTTCGTTTCTAAATGAGAGGTTCGATCGATTTCGTTGTTCGCATCGACATTCATTGGCTCATACCAGTCCCACGCTATTCGCGGTGTTCACCACACGGTACACAGTCTAACCCTAACCGGAAAACTGGATAATGAAACGTCGCCGCGTTCTCTATGGAAAACGGAGCAGATGTGTGAAGGATGGCAGACGTTAAATATGAACACAGCAGAGAATGGGAGAGAGTTTCCCAGAAGGAAAGCAGGCAGCAGAGCTCCCTTGATGAAAGCCATTTGTGGAGCCACGCGAGATACCCGCCGTTGCCACTCTCGAAAGTGTTCGTCGTCGTGGCCGGCACAAAAAACCAAGGGGAGACTGGGTGCCAAAACGAAGCGACGACGACGTCGCTGCTCGAGTGGCCCAGACCTCGGCCACTTAAGATTCTTACAAAACGCGCGAGGACGAGGCGCGAAACTTAGCGATGCGACGCATCTCGGTCTTTCCTTTCTAAGACGACGTCGTCCCGTCTTTTAATATAATAACGACCAACAAGCAGCGAAAAGAAACTCGAACCGAGGGACGAATATCGACCTGACGCCAGTCACAATGGATCACCATGGGCGGTCCGAGAATAAGTTACGAGCATGGGAACCGTTGAATGGAATCTAACACCTACGGTGCCGTAATACAGTTTTAACTGGTCGCTGCGAATCTGCATGAAATATCGAATATCGCGGTGAACTGTAGGGAACGTATTAAGAGGTAACGCGAACATATCTCGAAGTCTTAATCTTCGTCCGCGACGAATCGACGCCTGAACGGTGCAGTAGCTGAAGAAGACGAGTCGAGTCGACTTGGCCAAAGATCAAGATCATACCTGACCGTTTATAAATAGATCCGTTGCATTGGCTCGATAACGTGCCGGGAGCTAGTCAGGTTTATCGATACCGATCGTGCAATATCGCACTGCTGAAAATATCTAGCCGCCTCGATCGGAAAATGTGGAAAACACGTTTCGCTTTGTGCAAAATCGCGAACGAATCTCCGATACGTCCGAGTAAATCTAGCGTACCTGATCCACGAACAGGTAATCGGTTAATGGAACGACGTTCGACGTTCAGTAACTGAAATGAATCGCCATTCCCTGATCCTACGACCGCTAGCTCATAAAAACCCTCGTAAAATCCATTCGAGATTAATCGCGTATAGTTCGCAAACACGCATTCGCGCGCACGCTATTAAATTTTACGCGTGATATTTAATAGCTGCAGGTCGTCTGTCGGCTATCATAATATCTACACGACAAGTAGCTGTCGTTCTGTCCGAAATGAGGGAACAAAATGGCCCGTGCTTCAACGTTAAAAGTTGCGCCTCCGGTGAACCTATTTATCGATTAACGGTGTACGTAAAGAGTACGATATCTGGATCATTAACAATCGTAACGCACATATTGCTTATCTTCGGCAAATAACCGTTTAACCTTATCGGTCCTCCAGATGCATTACGCCGCCGAGTGCCGGTGTATTAATAGCCGAGTTCGCGTAAATCCAATTTAGAAACGATAAAACGCTGGTCTCGTTGTACATCCTACGACGCATCCGAGCGTATCATGGTTACCTCTTCAAAATTATGTACGTACAACATAAACTGAACGAACTCATGCTGCGTCGACAAAGGACAAAATGCAACGTCGGGAACACGCGTTTCCTTGCAAAATTAATGCAACTACGTGCAAGGAAGTGCAAGCAAAATAATTTTCGCGATCTAATTTTATGTAAATCAAGAAACTATAGCAGACCGACCAAGTGCCTTCTTCGAATCGCGCCCACGTTTGCTATTACCTCGGCGTCATAATAAACAATTTTCAGGTATTTGCAGAATAACGCAAAAAGAATGCGATCGATAAAATACTATGAATCGACCTTGGAACAGCTGTACGCGATGATTATGCATCGTTGATCCTCTCGTATTCTGGATTCTAATTTTATTCCAATCGATACGCGTGATCTTATTTTCAAATAGCTCGTTATTGCGAACTAATGGTATCAATCGAGTACCTAAGTACTACTACCTATAGATCGATAAAGAACGTCATCGTCGCCCCGCTCAGCGTTCACGCGAATCGGAGTTTAGCAATGAATTCGTGCTACAGAACTTTGTTAATAATAAAACCGTTTCCGTGGAGTCAGTTTTCCCTCCGTTTACGAGTTTCGTGGAAGTAGTTACCAGTACTAGATAATCTCTCAGTCGAAACAAGGCGTTCGCCGAATTTCAAATTCGGCCTACGATACATATACATATGTATGTCCGTCTATCGAGTTGCTGCCTACTCAAATCGTATAATAATTGTTAAAGAGTTCTGGTGTCATTAAAATCATTGCGAAATTCATATTTACCAATGAGTCACGTAATGGAGAATGCTGTCCCGTACCGGGAACTAATTTAGCGTAAAACGTGTGTCAGAGGTGAAACAATTACACCGGCCCGTAGCGTAGGTCGGATTACCGCACCGTTCGCGAACTGCGATACCGCGTTGAAACGAACACGCAAAAGGGTGAAATAAAGATAAAGCACAGGGAATGATCTATGATATACGTGCGATGAATCTCCCTTCGGATTTGCGAATGGACATGTGTACGTCTAAAAGCACTTAGTGCATACTGTCATCGCATACAATGAGTCGTTAATCGTTTCATCGAGCGCAGGTGTCTACCTACAATCTTTAATGCAGTTAACCTTTAGTTTGACGTTCATCGCAATTTTCCAGATACGCGGCGCGAGATTCTCGCGAGATGCAATGATTAACGAGGGAACGGTGACGAGGATTACAACCGGGACTGAAATATCCCGTCTTTGTATTTACCGTTTCTTTAGAATTTTTCGAAGCAACCAACACGACGGATCGAGCCGAACGGTGGTCCAACCATACGGTCGATCCTGTCTGCAAAAAGACCGCAGTCACAAATTCGATGGCCGGAAACTCAACTCTGCCGCCGGAGCATGATAAAGCGCGCCACGATTTCGAAATCAAAGGAATCTTTGAAGGCCGAAATGGAGCATGGAATTGAGATGCGCGAAACTCTGATTCACGTGAATTTTTATACTGGACAGCGTTACCTCGGTTAACATAACTTGTCGACGATCGTGGCGAACAGAATGGGGAGAGAGCTAGGTAATTTTAGTACTCACAGCGATCTCTCTACGGATTCGAATCGTGATCCCGGTTCCTCTTTTGCTCCGAAGCAGCAGCGTCCCTCTGTTTCCAGGGCGACGTGCACTGGACGTCGCGTGGTTCACCACGGATCGTGAGTTCCGATCCGGTTTCGAGATGTATCAGCGGCCAAACGAGAAAGAAAGAGAAGGAAAGAAAAGAAGGAGGGAAGCGAAGCCAAAAGAGAAGGAGGATAAGACAAGAGAGGACTATGGAGGATAGGAGAGGAGAGGAGAGGATAAAAAAGGAGAGGAAAGGAGAGGAGAGGAAGCGAAATGAGACAAGATGAGAGACGAGAAAAGAGAGAGAGAAAGGAGCGCACGTGGTGGGAAGAAGGCAAGAACGCGGCCGAAAAAACGGCAAGCTACGACACGACCTCGGCGACGGTCGCAACGAGACTGAACACTTCCTTCCAGCTAAACCTAGGCCGCCGCCGCCGCTGCTCCAGCCGCCAGCCTGGAAACGGCTGAAGCTGAAGCGGCAGCAGCCAGCGCCAGTGTACGCTCCGACTATACGCGTCTCGGAGTCTCCGCAAACCCGCGTCAAGTACCAAGCGCATCTCGTTTCTGTATCCCCGTGTATGCATGCCGACTGCTTAAAAGCAAACGAACTTCGGCTCCTCCACCTATAACTGTTCCCCTTCACCGCGGCCTTGTACCATTCTCAGTAATAAGATTCGGAGACATTTTACGAGTGAAAAGATACGCGACTCTTTCAGAAATGTATTGGGGTAGTTCCACCAGTTTCGCCGTCCTTCCGCCGTTGAAAGTTTTATGAAGTCTCGTAAAGCGGAATGCAATACTCCTTCCGTTAGGAAGTTTTCTACGCAACGAATTAGGACAGTTTGTTGAAATATTAGAGTATCTTCGAAATGTTGGTATCGCTATTTGAAAAAGCGAATTTATGTGTACGTCTCTTTACTCCTTTACTGACAGGCTGCTTTCACATTTAAACATTTACATTTCATATATCGCCCCGGGTCATTCACACGAGTCTTGCGAGACTACTAGGCTACTATATGTATAGGCGCGGGCGGCGCTGCGCGTGTATACAGCTAAGAATAAGGTGGATCACGAGATGTTCCTTGATCGTCAAGGAAACGATCAATGATAGAAGGGGCGAGCATGAGAGAGCTGCTGCCCTTCGTCCGCGTCACGATCACGATCAGTCGCCGATGGGGCAAGAAGGCGCGACGGGTCGGTACCAGCGACGGGATTCGAGCTTCGACTCTTCCAGGGAAAATTTTACTTTTACCTCGCTAACCACGGGAACGCGAGAACGTCGAGCGATAGTACGTTTAAAGATACTATCCGAGATAAGAAAAAAGTTAGATAGGGGAATGTATGTCGAGTAGTCTGCGACACTTTCGAATCCGTAGCTGTGAGCTTGGACTCGAGGAGACGTCGTACGCTTCATGCATAATGCAGACACAAAGTAGAGATGAACGGCTGCTGGATAACGGACGCGTTGAAATTCGCAATGGAAATTTTACGCGAAAACTTCCGATCGCATCGGCTCTTCGCGCTTGCAACGAATTTCTACTCCCCATCGATAATATATCGAAGAGAAATTCGTGATACGAACACCAATACTCGCATCTCTTCGGTATTTTGATCTCGGCATAATTCAGGAGTCCTCGTTTCCTTCCCTTATAGTTTCCCGTGCTGCACATTTCCAACCATGCGTTTGTTTCCCAAAATACTCCGATTCTTATTCTTTTTTCGAAAGCTAATACGATACCGTGGACGCTATTTGCTTACAAGATACGTGCTCGAAAATAATACGCTGCCCTCCAGCAGAATACACGTTAGACGAGTACTTACTTTGTACATAGCCCGTGTCGTTTACTAATAAATGGATAGAGTTACGAACGGGGGCTACCAGCGCGGTAGCGCAGCGCATAGAGAGCAAGAGTTACTTTATTCTGAATTAGGTCACCTGTTCCTTCGGTCTCCGCGGACACAGGAAATCGTTCAAGTTCATTGAAGTTACGCGATCGCGTCTATACTTCCTCTGGCTCCCTTTCCATTACGTAGCAGGTAGCACGTGCTAGCACGCATTCATATACTTAGAATATTGACGACGCGAAACGATAATCGGTTGTCTGAAAGCATGACCGTCTCTTGTCTACTTAATCCTTAATTTCTCTGAAAGTAGCTGACTCATTAGCAAACTGTCTTCTCGACGATTAGGTCATCTTCACCCTTGAGGCGCGACGTTTTCATTCACAGTGACAAAGCCACGGCATATCCCGGATGCGTTTGGTTATCGTTAAGAATCAGTGAATCTTAGGAGCTTCTTGCTCTCACCCATTGCCAATCTGCCCATTTCCCTCTCTCTCTCTCTCTTTCCTGTCTCAAAGACAGGACGACCACGTGCGCCCTGTCAGAGCCCACGCGACACCCATTACGAGCAATCGGCCCTTCAAATGCGCTTTAAACGACGCGGCCGATTCTCCAATCTTGCCTTGGAATGCGCCCTCGGCAAGTGGTCGCGTACGTTTGCCGGAATTATATCTATTTATTATGTATTCCACTGTCGGTTGAGCAGTTGAACGGCGACCGGACAAGGAGAATTAGCGTATGTCCTAATTACGTGTCGTCTAGGGACAAAATCGTTGTCGTTCAAATCACCGATGAACGCGACGAAGTACAAATGAATCGCATCGTGTGATGTAGTACGAACTTAAATTCGTGCGATAGTAAAAATTTATATCATTAAAATATTTTGATCCAATTTTTAATAAAGTCTAATCTCGTGATTCTTCGCTTGTTATCATTTCGCGACCGCAAATTGCTTATTATGCAAACTACCTTAGATCATCCGAATGACGCTACGCGATGATCATCGATCGGTTCATCCCTTTCTTTTGTTAGATCAATCGAATGATCCTGCGTAACGATGTAACTCGTGAGGATGACTATGATCGTTCATCGAGTTGTAATTCAAATTCATGTAAGAAATAATTATTGAAACGAAAACGAAACAGTGTCGTTTTTACAAAATTGTTTTACTCGTCTTACACGTTGTATATAATACATTCTCGAACAGTATAAAATTACTTTGATGTTACAATATTAAACAATCAGGAAATAGTTCAGTACTCGTAGCTCGCGCGTACGATCTATCGCACAATGCGAATATTTTATCTATATTATATCTATAATGTGTTTGAAACGTTCGCATCGTTTAATCGGAAGAGACCGCGGAAACACGGTTTCGCTCCTCATAAGGAAAAAAATTTGCTAATTACGAGTGCATATCGATTAATGTCATCGTTACAGAGGTACGTACATCGTTTACAGAAATTCTATAATATACATATCATGGTCATGTACAATCGGAAGAAAATTGAATAGGTGAAAGACTTAAATAAATATCCAGTTTAACATTATTTATAGTCAGAGTCCGTATAGTTATAGTAACTCGGTAATTCACATAAGGACAGGACCATCGATAATTTCCCACCAGCACCATTGATCGATTACAAACTACTACGAGAAATCAATTTGCAATTTTCATTCTGTCGCAACATAATAAGCTTCCGTCAATAGTAAGCAAGTAATTGTTGTAATATCGATCATAAATGGAAACCATCAGATATTAATTTTCAAGGATTTTTCTTAATCCTTTTGTTTCATTTTAAACTAACGTAAAATTATGTAAATTCGGATTCGTTCTAAATAAAAATTCAATTTGGACGGGGAATTTTTTGGCACACAGTGGTCCATAGCGTAATGGCACTTTACAAAACCACAATTAGTCATAGCAGTATCTCGTACTCTCCTAAAGTTGTTCTACTATATCGTGATTGTTCTTGTAAGAAGACTGCTTGAGACTACTTTTTTGCGAGTGTTTCGTCCTTTGTAATTCCCTGGCAAAATACATGATCGTCTGCTTAAGTCCTTCGGCTAAAGGAACTTTTGGTTCCCAATTTAAATATTTCTTAGCTCTAGAGATATCGGGCCTCCGCCGTTGGGGGTCGTCCTCTACCGCAGCAAGCTCGACTACCTTACTCTTTGTACCAACTAAATCTTTTATTATAACAGCGAATTCTGCAATCATTAAAACGCGCTGTATAAGTTTTTGGCATGCGGAATCGATCGATTAGTCCAAGAACGTTTAGTAACATAGTCACTGTTCACCTTCTATCGTGTGCTCGACAGGATTGCCGATGTTTATCGGTTGAGTGTAATTAGATGCCATTAGAGCGACTAATCCATCGACCAAGTCCGATACATATTGAAACGACCTCGTTTGTTTCCCACTACCGTAAATGGTGATCGAATCATTCTGTAGAGCTTGTAGAATGAAATTTGAAACTACACGACCGTCGTTCATATGCATTCTTGGGCCGAACGTATTAAAAATACGAGCGACGCGAACGGAAATGCCTTCCTGTCTCATATACGCATAGCTCAACGTTTCAGCTACGCGTTTTCCCTCATCATAACAAGCTCTTGGACCTACGAGAAGAATTACATTATAACTGTTTTTGTACTTATGGATTACGGCCGCTACGAACACTACAATTTGCAGCGATCAAGCGCGATTCCCCAATTAAATAAGCCCGGGCAAAAAACAAACAAGTATTTATTATTTATTTAATATACCTATAGGATTCACATGGCCCCAATAAGTTTCCGATTGAGGGTGTTCATTAGGATCTCCATAAACTTCGGATGTGCTCGCTATTAAAACTCTTGCTCCTACTCTTTTGGCAAGACCTGATGAGATAATTAAACAAGTTAAATAGTTTGATCAGATTTGTTTCAGATACTTGTACATATATAGATCGTTTACATACCTAAGATATTTATTGTACCTAAAGTATTTGTTTTAATCGTCTTGACTGGATTAAGCATGTAATGAGGTGGACTAGCAGGACTAGCCAAGTGATATATTTCATCCACTTCTAGATAGAGAGGTCTGACAATGTCATGGTGTACAAGCTCAAAATTTTCGTGTCCGACCCAGTGTTCGACGTTACGTTTCCTTCCAGTAAAAAAATTGTCTACTACAATCACTTCGTGACCGCCGAGCATTAAACGGTCGACCAAATGCGATCCGACGAAGCCTGCACCACCTGTGACTAATATCCTTTTCCGGTTCTTGTAATTAAGAAATTTGACCGTCGGGAAATCTTTAGATCCTCTGTTTTCTATCTTAGACTCTAGATGCTGTAGTTTATCCTCTAATTCGCGAATTCGCATGTTAGCTTCTTCGATATCTTTGATGTCATTATAGCGCGCATCTTCGTCCACCTCTTGAATCTTGTCATCATTAGCCAGTATTTCATTAGTTTCTCCTAAATTAGATTTACGTTCTCGCACATGAACACGACTGAAGGATTGTTCGTCCTCTGGATTAACTAACGTCTTGTAAAATCCTAATACTGTAACACATAAAACATATGGGATATCAAATGTTCAATCATTAAGAACAAACAGTAAATTAACAAAAGTTATATGATATTTACCTAGTATTATACAGATGATGGAAAGGGCAACCTGTTTCATCTTTCGTGACGTGAAGACCATGCTTTAATGTTGTGCGTCTCATTAAGGATTAGACATGTTAATTTTGTCGTTGACTTGTCATAGATTGAAACCATTGATATCGTAATATTGTACGGCGAAAAAGAGAGAACATCGAACTACTTTTAAATATTATTACTGTTATCGCGATAAACTGTCCTGTAACACGAATGCAATGATAAAGTCTTACATCACGAACTTACCCATTATCACGACCAGTCCAGCGATTCCTTTTAGATAAATAAATAAGTACTTGCCAAGTATTTACAATTTCATTTATTTAATATAGTGACATGACGCCGGGACTTCGAGCAACCGAAGTAATGTGCATCCTAGCAATAAGCGAATCACGGATTTTGTTTCTCGTTCCTCGGTACTCGTCTCTTCTCTACTGTTAGTGTTGAGGCCGACCTAACCGACCTGACATATCGAGAGATGATAACATAACCTCAAAATTTTCTATGCACATTCACGCAGGCGCAAATACTGTTTTTTGATTGATATATAAGGCTGTGGTCAGTACAAAGGAAACACATCTCATCTCAAGTGGTTTTTCTGAAGTTGCGGTGGCAGTGGCATTTGAAATATGGCAGAGGTCATTGATTGCAATTTTCCTGTTTGGGGCCTTCTGCCGAAAAAAGAAACTGGTGTCACTCAATTCCTTACCAAATACCCCGAATACGATGGTCGAGGAGTCGTCATCGCAATTTTCGATTCAGGAATTGATCCTGGGGCTCCTGGCATGCAGGTAAGTGCCTACTTAAGCGTTTTCGTACATACGCCTAGCGATTCTTTAAACCGCTACTTTCCTCTTCCCTTCCATTCTTTTCCCCTCCCCTAATGTCAAACAAATTTCTTTTTCTTTCTCTGTCCTTTTGACAATTTCCGTCTTGTACGTTACATCTATGTAAATAATGAAGTTCACTTTACTCATAACATTCTTTCTGTTTTTAATGTATTGTGTACGGCGAAAAACTTCACATCACATCGAACGATACAGTAGGCGATTTAAATTTGTAGCCATTGTTTCTATTTCTGATTACCTGTTCAATCTTTCTTTCCATTAAGTACCTGTAGAGTCTAATCATTCATTATGGATACATTGGAAATATTTGAATCGTTTCCAATTTCACTGGCACACTTCATATCAAATGAAATAGGCCAATTTCTTCGTTAATTTAGAGTTCAATGAACCCGTTTGATTTAGGAAACTTCGGATGGAAGGCCAAAAATTATTGAGAGGTACGACTGCAGTGGAGCTGGAGACGTCGACGTTAGCAAAGTTGTACAGGCACCCGATGGATATATTATTGGTATAACTGGTCGTAAATTAAAGGTATAACTTGGACAGTACAATCAATGAGGTTTATCAAGACACAATGTGGTAAACAAAAGAAAATTGTTCCTCTTTTTGAATTTTAGATCCCATCAAAATGGGTAAATCCTTCTGGAGAATATCACATTGGAATAAAAAATTTGTATTCTCTGTATCCGGGAAAATTAAGAGAAAGAGTGCTGTTAGAAAGAAAGAAACGTTTATGGGACAATACACAAAAGTGTGCTCTTGCAGAAGCAACCAGACAATTACAAGTAAACAGATCTGTCTCTATTGTGCATGTTTGAAATAAAACGCGAGTTGTTGCTTAACAAAATTTTTTGAATATATAATCAGAACATTTGTTTCCCGTAAAGTAACAGCGACCCACTTTTTGGTATGGCAATATTTGAGAATAAATTCGTAAATAGGCTTCTAGATCGTGCGATCCAAAGATAGTGTTGTGCTAGAGTTTCACAATGTGTCACAGTGATCCGTATCTAATGCTATATTTATAATTGGCAGTTTGATCCATCGTAAAGCCATTGATCGATTACATAATACACAGTGTGCATTGTTTTCTTTTATACTTCTTTGTAGTATGTCTCGAATGGATTTAATCGAATTGCTTTTGTATACAGGAATTCGAAACAAAAAATCCGCAAATAACTACGTTGAAAGAGAGATTGGAGAAAGAGGAACTCGAGGCGAGAGTCGAAGTATTAAATAACATCGAAAAGAAATATTGCGATGTAGGACCTACTTACGACTGTGTCGTCTTTCACGATGGTGAGGTTTGGAGGTAAAGATACATGTATGATATTTTTCTATCCCTGTTTTCTCTTTATTTTCATTTATTCATTTCTCTATCTGATACTGATACGTTTTACTGAACGTCGTACATTTTCTTTTGTTGCAGAGCATGTATCGATACTTCCGAGGAAGGTAATCTGGAAGCTAGTGTTCTCTTAGGTGAATACAGCACAACCTTGGAGTACGCGCCTCTTATTCCAGAAGATCAATTAAACGTTAGTATTAACGTTCACGATGATGGGAACACGCTCGAAATTGTTAGCTTATGTTGTAAGTAATATCAAATCGGGAAAGTTCGATCGTTTCTAAATCGAGACGTCTGTTTGTTGACTGCAATTATTTTTCATTACAGCCAGTCACGGTACACACGTAGCTTCAATTGCCGCTGCGTATTTTCCTGATAATCCTGAATTAAACGGCGTAGCCCCTGGTGCTCAAATTATTTCATTAAGCGTCGGAGATAGCCGCATAGGCACGATGGAAACCGGAACTGCGGTGGTACGAGCGATGATACACGTAATGAAGCACAAAGAAAAGATACACGTGATAAATATGAGTTACGGAGAGCATGCTCACTGGTCAAATTCGGGGAGGATAGGAGAGTTAATGAACGAAGTCATCGATAAATACGGTGTAACTTGGGTGGCGTCCGCTGGTAATCTCGGACCAGCTTTGTGTACTATTGGTTAGTAAGATCCTAGTCTAGATCCTAGTCTTCAAAAATGTTCGAATATCTGCATTATACCTGATTTGTTCTGAAATCCCATAGGAACACCGCCGGATATCAGTACCAATAGCGTGATCAGCGTTGGCGCTTACGTTTCCCCTGACATGATGGTAGCTGAATATTCTCTAAGGGAAAAGATGCCGGGCATGACGTATACATGGTCGTCCCGCGGACCGATGATCGATGGCGGAGCTGGAATTACCGTGTGCGCTCCGGGAGGAGCGATAACCAGCGTACCTAATTTTACTTTGAGAAAAAGTCAGCTGATGAACGGTACAAGCATGGCTGCTCCACATGTAACTGGCGCTATCGGTACAGCAATATCTTTCATTGAAGTACAGAATATATTATCGCGTGCTAACAATGTATCAAATTAATATGTTTATTACAGCGGTACTTATATCGGGGCTTATCGCGAAAGGTTGCCCGTATTCTCCGTACCATATAAAACGAGCCCTTGAGAATACAGCGTTGTACATACAACATCTGGATACTTTCGCACAAGGTTCAGGATTATTGCAGGTTGAACGTGCATTCGATCATCTCGTTACTTATACCAATGTGCCCGAAAGAGATGTAAGATTTACTATTAGCTGCGGCCCGAATAACGGCAAAGGGATTCACATGAGAAGCGGCATTATTGATCGATCGAAAGATTATGCCGTTACGGTTGAACCAGTGTTCCTTAATAGCGAAAATACCGGTATAACTTTATGCGTTAAATTTAATACGATATATATCGATTAAGTCTATTTAATATTTGGATGCTATATAATATTTGGATGTATATAACATATATAATATTTTATAGACCCGGCACTCAAAATTGCTTTCAATTTAAAGTTAACGTTGGTGTGCGATGCATCCTGGATACATTTTCCTTCGCATCTCGATTTAATGAATATGGTCCGTGCGTTTTCGATTAAAGTCGATGCCTTTAATCTACCCGAAGGTGTTCACACAACCAGGTAAAAGTATTACATTTTATCGTTACCGATGTTTGATCAACTTTTATATCGGCAACGTACTTGATATTATTGATAACAATCATTATTGTTGTTTTCAGCGTCCGAGCTTATGATGTAACGGACATTGCCAAGGGCCCGGTGTTCCAAATACCAGTTACTGTAGTGCAACCGCAAACACTGCCAAAAACCGCGATCCTTCCGGATTTAGCATATACAAATATTCTGTTTAAACCAAATACGTTGCGTCGACATTTTATCCTTGTTCCAGATGATGCGACATGGGCGGGTGAGTACCTTGTCGAGTATTTTACTTCTTTACACGTCGTACTCGTTTTTCTGATCGTATATACATATTCAGTCATTAGATTGAAGAGCACGGAGAAAGATAAAGTTGGGAGGTTCGTCATTCATAGTGTTCAACTGAAACCTCGCCTGTCTTGCAAAACTTTCGAAGTTAACAAATTGTTCACCGTTACCTCTCAATCAGAAATTGTTCATCCATTTGCTGTCCAGGTGCGTATATAACATTTGCAACGGTGCTTATACATTTATATTTATACATATAGTATGTGTTTCGTACTTAGGGAGGATTAATCTTAGAAGTGGTTGTCGCGAAATATTGGGCGAACATAGGAGATATGTTGATCGATTACATTATAGAATTTCATGGCGTTCGCATGTTAAGCGGAAATCTTACGATGCAATCCGGAGATGGAATAAATCGTATAGAAGTCCGGAGTTCACTCCGAAACGAAGAGGTTGTTCCCTGTATCTGTCTAAAGTCATCCGTACAGATATTGAAGTATGTAACATAAACGTGCTCCGTATTAATTGAGAGAGTAAAAGTCATAATGGTGTCAGTCAGTTTTTAGTCAAGTTGTGCCTTGAATTATTTTTTCAACTACAAAGAAAACGTAAAGTAAGTCCTCACTCATTTCCCTTGCAAACTGATAGCAGCAAAATGTAGGCATGTTAACAGAATAGCTGTACCACTTACGGAACCTTGCCATTCCGTAAAGTGATTCGCACCACTATGACTTTCATCCCATCATTTATCACATTACATGAGGATTAATTAATTTTTCATATAACGTTGCAGGCCGACCGAAGCGAAAATCGCTCCTTTACGAGAACGAGACATTATACCACCATGCCGACAAATTTACGAGTTGCAGTTAACTTATACGTTTCACTGTGCAAAAGCGACCGAAGTAACTCCGAATGCGACGCTCCTTAGCGATTTATTGTACGAGAGCGAATTCGAGAGTCAGATGTGGATGATTTACGACAGTAATAAACAACTTATTTGTTGCGGAGATGCATATCCATCAAAGGTAAATATAACTTGCATTTAGTCGTGTTATAAAGACTTCTATTTAAAATGTAGCGTAAAATGTTGTTTGTTACAGTACGCTAATCAAAAGTTAGAGAAAGGTGATTATACTTTGAAAATCCATGTGCGTCACGACAAAAAAGATTTGCTTGACAAATTAACGGAGATGCCATTCCTTTTAAATTACAAATTAAGTAATCCGATCAGTTTAGACATTTATGCTAGTCAATCGCAAGCAATGATCAGCGGCAAAAAAATGATAGCAGCTTCGGTACCGCCCGGTCACATTCTTCCTTTATACGTTGCTCCAATATCCAATGAGAATAAGTAAGTATCTTCTTTTAAATATAATTTCCTCTTTCATTATATTGTATTATATGTATGACAAGTGTTGCCTCGAAAAATATCATTTTCTATAAAACGATGAAGGCAGCATCTATATGTTAAAGTTGGTTCGATTTTCACGTAGGATATTTCGATGTTCATTTCGTAAGTGCACACTAGCAATGATACGTTAATAATATTTTCTTGTACAAAGGAAACGAGAGCA
This sequence comes from Ceratina calcarata, assembly GCF_001652005.2. Classification (NCBI taxonomy): domain Eukaryota; kingdom Metazoa; phylum Arthropoda; class Insecta; order Hymenoptera; family Apidae; genus Ceratina; species Ceratina calcarata. The sequence continues at coordinate 435,210 of NW_017147017.1, forward strand.
TGGTTCATTTCATTATTATTTCCAAATGTAAATGTTCAAAACATGTTTAATCCAGACTTATCACTCGATTCTCGACACAACTACTTTTTTATCATATTTTTCTATAAGAGCGTAGAATATATAAATGAATCTAAGAGATATTACTAAGAAACTTTTCTTTCTTTTTATTCAGCAGCGCTGAAAACAAGTAAGTTCGTAGCATTTTTAAACATTTACATGTTTTCAATTAGAAAAATTATATTGCTTTATGGAAGCAAATATATTCTTCAAATGTTTCATTTCATGTGTCGCTTTACTGCATTTGCATTCTGATTTAATTTAAGGAAATACATGTTTTCACGCTTTATGGCTTGGCAGAATGTTTTCTCGCTAAGTATTATTTGCCTTTAGACTTCAACATTATAATTAAGGATGTATTGGCTATACAGTCAATCACAAAAGTTTATGTACCTTAGAAAAACGCATTTCCTATGATTAGAAAGAAATCAGACGTCGGAAGAATAATGCTAATAATAAATAGCTACGTGCTAAAAAGTATAAAAGGAAATATCCAATTAAGTATTGACGCTGACGAAAAATTTTTTTTCAAATTTGCGAAAAATGCTTCAAATAAAAGTTGTTTTCCTTCTAACTTCGATATTTAACAAGTTTACATATGATTATTTGGCATTTTATTGATGTTGGCAAAATCCGACCATTCCACCATCGAATCAGTGAACTTTTGGCAAAAAATTTCGTTTTTCCTCAATTACTCCTAAACCGTTGAACCTACGGGAAAATTGTATACAACCTTTCTTGTAGAGGACGATGAGATCTACAATTTCTGTATAAAAACATTTCGCTAGCTTCAATAGTTTACGAGTTATTGACGAAAAACGAAAAAACAGTTTTTTGCAAATTACTCGTAAACTATTGAAGCTAGCGAAATGTTTTTATACAGATATTGTAGATCTCGTCGTCCTCTACAAGAAAGTTCTAATGCAATTTTCCCGTAGATCCAACGGTTTGGGAGTTATTGGTCAAAAACGAAAATTTGGAAGAAATTGAAGGGGTACCCCTTGGAGAAGTCTCAGAAAAATCGAAAATTTTTGTTGTTGTTTATGATTATCAGCAGCGCTGAAAACAAGTAAGTTCGTAGCATTTTTAAACATTTACATGTTTTCAATTAGAAAAATTATATTGCTTTATGGAAGCAAATATATTCTTCAAATGTTTCATTTCATGTGTCGCTTTACTGCATTTGCATTCTGATTTAATTTAAGGAAATACATGTTTTCACGCTTTATGGCTTGGCAGAATGTTTTCTCGCTAAGTATTATTTGCCTTTAGACTTCAACATTATAATTAAGGATGTATTGGCTATACAGTCAATCACAAAAGTTTATGTACCTTAGAAAAACGCATTTCCTATGATTAGAAAGAAATCAGACGTCGGAAGAATAATGCTAATAATAAATAGCTACGTGCTAAAAAGTATAGAAGGAAATATCCAATTAAGTATTGACGCTGACGAAAATTTTTTTTTCAAAATTGCGAAAAATGCTTTAAATAAAAGTCGTTTTCCTTCTAACTTCGATATTTAACGAGTTACGTATGATTATTTGGCATTTTATTGATGTTGACAAAATCCGACCATTCCAGCGTCGAAACGGCGAACTTTTGGAAAAAGATTTCGTTTTTCCTCAATAACTCTTAAACCTTTGGAGATACGAGAAAATCGCACAAGACCTTTCTTGTAGAGGACGATGAGATCTACAATTTCTGTATAAAAACATTTCGCTAGCTTCAATAGTTTACGAGTTATTGACGAAAAACGAAAAAACAGTTTTTTGCAAATTACTCGTAAACTATTGAAGCTAGCGAAATGTTTTTATACAGATATTGTAGATCTCGTCGTCCTCTACAAGAAAGTTCTAATGCAATTTTCCCGTAGATCCAACGGTTTGGGAGTTATTGGTCAAAAACGAAAATTTGGAAGAAATTGAAGGGGTACCCCTTGGAGAAGTCTCAGAAAAATCGAAAATTTTTGTTGTTGTTTATGATTAGCAATGTTCTTCCGACGTCTGATTTCTTTTTAAAAAATGCGTTTGTAAAGTGCATAAACTTTGGGATTGACTGTATAGCCAATACATCTTTAAGAAGACATGTGTCGTTTCAGTAGATCTATGCACACGCGCGGGTGTTGGTACATGGTTTTGTGTATCAGTATGTACATGTGTACATAAATACATATATGTTTCGTTCGAGAAAAACACACGCTTTCAGCATATCCTAACACCTTTGATAGTTTTCGTTTGGCTGTCTTTAATGAAATAAAATACTACATGGGACTGGATCGGTCCGAAGGAAAACTAATCTGTCGTTTCTTTTGTTTCGAAGAGTTTCCAGAGGTGCAACCTTAGGAAACGGCAGTTACTTACAGGGCACATTGACTTTCTGCAAAGATGAGAATGGGAAGAAAGTAGACTGTCATACGATCAAGTATATCTTATCTGAGCCAACCAAGAAATCTAGTAGCAGCAGTAGCAACAATACATACAATTCATCGAATAAAGAAAAGATTACCAAATGGGATGAATATAACGAAGCGCTTCGAGATTTCAAGTGTAGCTGGCTCACGAAACTGGGTAATCCTACTTGCTGTTTATTTTCTATCAATTACATACGTTATGTACTATTCATTTTATCAATAATTTGATTTCTTTTTTACCGGTTCTGATTTGACAAATAGCGCCTTCCACGAGTAAGTTGCCGAACCCCTGCTCTGCGTTGCTCTGAGATTTATGATTCGAAACAATCCTCTGTAATTTCAATTCCACGTGTACAGCCCCTGTTTAAACGATCGTTGAACTTGTTCATCATTTGTTCGAAATTTATACCCGACGCACGTTAACACTGTGATTACATGCATCGCAATGATCTTTTCTAACTTCTTTTCACATGTTCGACTTTCCCTTCTTTCTCCCCGTACCGTCTCGTCTGCGTATGCATATATTCGTGCTAAAAATCTGATTACTTTATTTCTGTTTGTATCAGAACCTGGAGAATACGCAAATCTGTTGTACGGAGAATTAAAAAACCTGTTCTCGGACCATTTACCCGTTCACACTGCCATGTTAATTTCTTTGGACTCGCCCGAAGCTCGACGTCACGTGCCGCACGACGATATCACAGACGAATCTGTTTCCCTAGCGAATCAAATTGTAACTGTCGCCGATGCGGTGATTACTAACATAGATCAAGATAAACTGTTAGCCTATTATGGATTGAAGAACGACCAGCGAGAGGATGCGGCCAAGATTAGGGCAACTATGGAAAAACAAAAGTTCAGCCTCATAAAGGCATTGGTAAAGAAAGGATGCGCGCTGGCAAGATTGTATGCGCACAATGCGAAAAGAGGAGACCAGGATCCCAAGTCGTACGAACACTTATTGGAAAGCGTGGCGCATCATTGGCAGGAAGTACAAAAGTTTGCCGAACCGACCGACATCAAGGCAAGATTTCTATACCGCGATCAATTATTATCCGTAGCAGACTGGGTTTCATGTAAAATCATTTTTACCTGTTCATTTTCAGGTGATTAATCTCTCGCTATGGCATGCTCACATCAACAAGCATTACGGCCGCTACATGAAATTGTTATTACGCTATTACGAAGAGCATCCGTTGAAGGAAGTTGATGAGAAATGTATAGAAATAGCTAAAGTCCTAGGATGGGATCATTTGTCGCGCCATATCGCCTCGAGTATATCAGCGCGTTACGCTCCTTCCTACAGATCGTTTTGATCGATGGTAACCGATGCTTGTTTGCTAACTTGAGCTTGATCATAACGGCATATCGTCATAATAACATAATAAAGAGCATAGATATAACTTTGTAGGTACGTTAAAATTAATTTGATATTCTAATACGGGAAGCAAACGGTGGCAGCAATTTTCAGTGCAACTCTACGAGGACAGATCGACGTTTCTCGTCGACGACCAATTCAGGTGTATTATACACTTAGCAGAATATAATTTTATCCACATTTAAACGAAACAAATGACTCTAGATATAAATATTTTAATTTTCTGGCCATTGGAAAGAAGAATAAAAAAATAACGAAATAAATATAATCTTGATGGTTACACGTATGATTTGTTTCATAATCACGAAGACCGCACCAGCAGTGACAGATCAGATACTTACTCTGGATAAAATTAAAAAGTATGACAATACGTGTATGTGTACGTGCACAGGGAAAATGATTTTATCATTAAAAGAGTCGATGTTTAATAAATAATGCATTTTTGTGGCGATTCTCGTCTTGTCCAAAGAAAAGAAATGCGTCGAGATATCATGGGAACTGTTATCGATTTCGGTATGAAAATTCACTCACGGCAATGTGCTAGTTAGGAGCATTCGTTTCAACTAACATAAACTACCTTATATGTATCATTTAGGTTCTCCATTTTTACGATATATTAAATGTAAATAAATAATATATAGTAAAACACGCAATACAAATTACACATACACATACGTATGTGTACATACAGGTATTTTCTTTATATCCACAAACGTTTACCGAGTTCTATTATTTATAAATGTATGCGCTTATGTGACTGATTATTATGAAATTTATATGCAATATATTCAATCCTTGTTGTCATTGCGTTAGATATAAAAAATATATTTTTATTCCACTTTACATACTCAGCAATTAACAATTGTTAACAATATCTGTATATGTTGTGTAACGTACAATACATGTACTGGATATCAAGGATAGAAGCCATCGAAAATATCCTCTGCCACATACACGTACTCTCGTACGAGCCACGTATCCGCATTGTAATTCAAACTCGATGGCTCGGGTTACTTTGGCTGATGATGAGAGAAGGCTAATACGAGACTTTGAAGCGTTAAAATCCAAACAAAAATAATTTTTCAATGAAATCATTAACTCTTTCAGTTCCTGCTTTTTATTTTAACGTATGATTTCCTTATTTCCACCGTTCTCATGCTACGTTTTCTAATACTATTTCCGTGCGAGTTCATTTGCATGTTTCGTATTCCTGTGAAACTGGAGCAGAATTTCGGGCAAATTGGCGCCGAGTAAAAGAACCGCAGTGTCTACTAAATCAAATTATACAAAAAAATATACCGGAACTCTTCGGCGCATTAAAGATGCGTTCTTATTCTTCACGTATTTCTCAAATGCCTATGTGCTGAGAGGAAATATTAATTTCATGCTTTAAATCTAAGTGCGGTAATGTATTTTAAAAATTACTAAATACTGATTAATAAATGAATGGAAATAAATCTTGGCATTTTTAATTCACGACCCTTGACCGAGTGACCAATCCCAGTTCTTCGCTTGGTACCGTTTCCGAACCTTCGGAACCGAACGAAAAACTACAAAGGAGAATCTCTTTATCGTAAATTGTTTATTTATTGATAAATGAATGAAAATGAATCTTAGCATTTTTATTTCACGATCCTTGACCAAATGATCAATACTGGGGGTGAGTACATGAGGTCGGGAAACATCACCCATTTCGTTGAATAATTTACTGTACGTCCTAATGAATGTTACGAGGAAATGAGAAATACCGCTGATTCAATTTTGCTGGAGTAGAAGTTGAACGAGTAGCAGAGAAGGTGAAACTTACTTTGTTTGTAGGGAAACTGGGCTTACTCTGATCAAACCACATATCCTTCTTGTTTTCCAGTATCACTATAGTAAATAGTAATCTGTAATTAAGATCCCCTGATTACATTTATTTTCTAATATACATCAGTAATTCGCTGTACGTAAAAGTTTAAGAATATGATTCTAATAATTGCTGGAGTCAATGAAATTCTACACAAAAGAGTTTTATTGTTTTCTTCCATTCTGAAATTTGCCTATCACGTTTTTGAGATAATCGAGTGTAGATGTGCGAAAAATACCAATTTCATTAGACCATCTTGGAAGAGCAAAGGTTTTTGCATACGAGTCATTGATTATTTCTGTTCTATAAACATTATATTTATTATATATTAAACAAAATAAAAATAATTTTTGACACGTTTGAAGTATGTGATTTGAATAAGGATAATCTTTCCTGTTATCATTTTTATTTAATAGGCATTTATTCTTTGACAAATTCTATTTGATTTGTAAAAATCGACGAAGTCACGATAACTTATACAAAAATTGATTATTTTGTCGCGATGAAAGACGCTTGTACGATATATGCTATTTAAAAAGCTTATTATAGTGAATGATTAGTTTGCTGGCACCTTAAGGAAAGCAAGCGTAATAAATTCTTCTCTTTTAGTAGCACCTAAGTATTTCTGACACAAGACGTACGTCATTCAGAATCAAATCTGACTAGTAGCACAGTTTTGATTGACAAGTAACGCAACACGTGTATGCACTACTCGTAGGAATATGTAGCAAATACTGCCATTGAATATTTATAATAGTCAGGATAAAAATTCATCGTACTCGTAAGACAGTCTTAACAGAAACTACAAAAAATTATAAGAAACTGCAAATGTTTAAAGTAAAGACTAAAAAGTTCTTCCATAACTACTTCTGTGAACGATTAATTAATCGAGAAACAAAAGTTTTGAAAAGATTATATAGATTACTTACTAATAAATGGAATAGTTTAGTTGTTTCATTTCTAGTTGAGAACTCTATGGAAGTGAGAAACTTATAAAAAGAATAAGCAAGGATGAATGGGTGTTTGAAGTCGTCAGGCAATGTACAACGTTCGATCGCATAATTTTATTTCGAAACATTAAGTTCCCTGCAATCACGTCTAAATATCCGCAACGCTGATACCAATGATAAAATGATTGTGAAATATTATTATCGACTTGTCAAGCGTTATTAGGAAGGGCCAAGCTGCATCAGCGTTTCCAAGTCTCGTTTCGGCGTTTGGCTCTCGTTAAATCGATCTCGTGATCGACATCGAACGAAAAGAAAAAGTGAAAGGAAAGAACGAATCGCGGATCTAAACGGGCGCATTGATACATTGACAACATCCATTGATCTAAAAATGTTTTTTTTTTTTTGTTTTTCGACATTTGGCAGTAGGAAAGGGAAATAGGAAGATTCGGTGAACGCGAGCGTCTCGGCAATTTACTTTTCTTCTTTGGTTCGCCGTTGCTTGTGTCATTCGCGCGAGCATTCGGAATTTAATTCTTTATGCGCGCGTTACGCAGCAATATAATTATTCTCTCACAGACGTTTACGTACATACACGATCACACGGACGACACACACGCACGACATTCATGCGTTCTTTTGGTTTCTTGTCCTTTGGCACAATGTTATCCGGCACTCGGCTTAGCAGTGACCAACGAGGGACGATGGCCTTCTTCACCGTGACCACAGTACCGCTGTTACTAACAGACACATCGGCAAGTGTGACAATCTCTCCCAACGTCCATTGTAACCGGCGTCCGAACTTTGCGCTGCTTCGGCCAGACCTGGACACAGTTATTAACATCCATATCTACCCCTTCAATTCATTTGAGACACCACGCTAAAACGAAATAGTTGAGCTTACCACCGATGATTGATACATGGTCCTTTGCGCGCGATGTTCTGTCGTAACCATCGATTTTGATATCTGCAAATGAACAGTTTTCGCGGATACAACAATTTCCCCCATTAATTTTACCTAAGATCCCTTCAACGCGGCTGTTCGTTATTCTTTAGCTCAAAACAATTTCGAAAGCAACGGATCGTTAAGAAAAATATATGGTGCAACAAAGTGCACAATAATTCATTTAAACGATGGCAATCACAATCAACGGGAGCGTAGGAGAACATTTTACGATTATTGCCACTCGAATGATTTCTTGTTATAGGACAAGGATAACTTACCGTACAGCCGTACAGTGCCCTCGGCTTTCCCGAGACTGTTCGTCGACACGCATTTGTAACTGCCCATGTCCTGCTTCGTGAATACTTTGATTACCAGCGACATCAGAACTTTGTATCCGGATCGCTCCTCCCTCACGCTATACTTGAGTCTGCATAATTGGTTGCTTCTATAGTTGGAGTAAGGGTCGAAAGTTAACCCATTTGCATATTACCGTACAACTCTTTTGTTTTCGCATCAATCATTGGATAAAACGCTGTATTAATTATTATATCAACTGTTGTATTCATTATAGGAAACAGAGTGTCAATCAGTACGCGAATTATTGTATCAATCATTATACAAAATGTACTGATTTCTATTATGAGATTCATGGTACGATGCAAATGGATTGAAAATGCCAGATGAAAATAAATGGAATAGTTTAGTTGTTTCATTTCTAGTTGAGAACTCTATGGAAGTGAGAAACTTATAAAAAGAATAAGCAAGGATGAATGGGTGTTTGAAGTCGTCAGGCAATGTACAACGTTCGATCGCATAATTTTATTTCGAAACATTAAGTTCCCTGCAATCACGTCTAAATATCCGCAACGCTGATACCAATGATAAAATGATTGTGAAATATTATTATCGACTTGTCAAGCGTTATTAGGAAGGGCCAAGCTGCATCAGCGTTTCCAAGTCTCGTTTCGGCGTTTGGCTCTCGTTAAATCGATCTCGTGATCGACATCGAACGAAAAGAAAAAGTGAAAGGAAAGAACGAATCGCGGATCTAAACGGGCGCATTGATACATTGACAACATCCATTGATCTAAAAATGTTTTTTTTTTTTTGTTTTTCGACATTTGGCAGTAGGAAAGGGAAATAGGAAGATTCGGTGAACGCGAGCGTCTCGGCAATTTACTTTTCTTCTTTGGTTCGCCGTTGCTTGTGTCATTCGCGCGAGCATTCGGAATTTAATTCTTTATGCGCGCGTTACGCAGCAATATAATTATTCTCTCACAGACGTTTACGTACATACACGATCACACGGACGACACACACGCACGACATTCATGCGTTCTTTTGGTTTCTTGTCCTTTGGCACAATGTTATCCGGCACTCGGCTTAGCAGTGACCAACGAGGGACGATGGCCTTCTTCACCGTGACCACAGTACCGCTGTTACTAACAGACACATCGGCAAGTGTGACAATCTCTCCCAACGTCCATTGTAACCGGCGTCCGAACTTTGCGCTGCTTCGGCCAGACCTGGACACAGTTATTAACATCCATATCTACCCCTTCAATTCATTTGAGACACCACGCTAAAACGAAATAGTTGAGCTTACCACCGATGATTGATACATGGTCCTTTGCGCGCGATGTTCTGTCGTAACCATCGATTTTGATATCTGCAAATGAACAGTTTTCGCGGATACAACAATTTCCCCCATTAATTTTACCTAAGATCCCTTCAACGCGGCTGTTCGTTATTCTTTAGCTCAAAACAATTTCGAAAGCAACGGATCGTTAAGAAAAATATATGGTGCAACAAAGTGCACAATAATTCATTTAAACGATGGCAATCACAATCAACGGGAGCGTAGGAGAACATTTTACGATTATTGCCACTCGAATGATTTCTTGTTATAGGACAAGGATAACTTACCGTACAGCCGTACAGTGCCCTCGGCTTTCCCGAGACTGTTCGTCGACACGCATTTGTAACTGCCCATGTCCTGCTTCGTGAATACTTTGATTACCAGCGACATCAGAACTTTGTATCCGGATCGCTCCTCCCTCACGCTATACTTGAGTCTGCATAATTGGTTGCTTCTATAGTTGGAGTAAGGGTCGAAAGTTAACCCATTTGCATATTACCGTACAACTCTTTTGTTTTCGCATCAATCATTGGATAAAACGCTGTATTAATTATTATATCAACTGTTGTATTCATTATAGGAAACAGAGTGTCAATCAGTACGCGAATTATTGTATCAATCATTATACAAAATGTACTGATTTCTATTATGAGATTCATGGTACGATGCAAATGGATTGAAAATGCCAGATGAACAATCTCGATTCAACTAACGCAATAAAAGTAAATATGAGTTTGCGTTGAAATAATACAAAACTGATAAAATTTGAAAAAAATAAGGAAGACACTTATTAAAGTAAAAAGTAGGGACTGGGCGAGTTAATAATTTTGTTGGAAAATTATTTTTCTTTACGAATAAAAAATGAAGAGTTGAAAAAGGCAAGGGAAAAAGAGTATACGTAAACCCACCCTTCGAGCAAGACTTCCTCGTCCTCCGAGTCGCGCCGGTTCTTTATCCAGTAATTAATTGTATTTGGAAATGCTTCTACGTAGCACTGTAGCTGCACGTCCGTGCCGAAAGGCGCCCCCAAAAGCTGATTAGGTACTTTGACGACAGGTGCAACTGCGAAAGTGGTTTCAAATTAATTGCCCGATATTCATCGTGTTACACGGCTCGCCAACGTTTTAATTAACGCTCTCACATGAACACCGCGAATAATTATTATGTAATTTGCTTTTACTTTACTTCAAGACGTTGCGCGAGTCGCGTTGCTTTTTATCTTTCAAACGATACGCTCTGCTTTATCGTGTAGTCGAGCTTCTGAAATTAATTTAATTTCTTAGGATTCGTGCAAAAACGTAGATTTAATGAAATGTTATTGATCGTCACGGATTCATTAAAGTTCGACGATAATCACGCGAGTACCAATAAAATGAACAATTTCAGAAATTCGTGTACATACTACATTAGGCACTGACGAAGGTATAATAACGAATCGTTATGATAATTTCATACGAGCTTATCTGTCGGAATATGCATTTGGAAATCAATATTCACAGCCCTATTATCGCGTCCAGCAACGTCGTAAAAAGGTCTCCAAGTTAAAATATGCGTGCGCGTGTGCTGCTGCCGATTGTTAACTTCCAGTGTAACAATGCGACGCGACGGTACGAAGTTATGCGATGTCTATAACACACGTTACTGAGAGCGTATAATTAATTTTCGAGCTGAATTCTATTGTTATTGAGTAATTGATACCGGTGCTATTTATGCAAATGATTGAACCTTGATACAATGTGTATTTGAACCGCGTTATCCAAGTAGGACAACATTCAGTTTTAATAATTGTGCATTTTCCATTTTCCTAGTAGAGTAATACATATGTAAAAATAATTATATGTGCTATTGCATATAGAAAAGCTCCCAACATTTAACAATTGCACTAAGCAATTACATTGCAATACAATTATTATTCTATCCATTTCTTTGGTAAAAGATGTTATAAAAAACTAGATCAATCTTTTCGTTTGCTTAGAACTGTTGAAAAAGTCGCGTTTGAAGAGCTCGATATAAAAACAATGCAAATCCAGAATATTAAAATCTGTAATCGTTGCTGATTCAACGATAAAAGGAAGGAGACCGCTTCGTTTTTGAGCAAATATTAAAATTGCAACGTCTACACCGAAAGGAAACGTTATTGCGCTCGGTAATAAATCCGCAGCGTTCTTCCCGCTGACAACCAATCTCTTGCTAGATTTCAGCTGCGGGAAAAATAAACCGATGTAAATCGATTCGCGTAAAACGATTTGATATTTCCTTGACAAATATGATAGTTCAGTAAAACTACAAACAATCATTGCGTCCCATTTTGCATCTCTCCTCGTCGTTTCAAGATACTGCCAGAGGGACGAACATACATATTACGAAATAAACAGGCGAGCTGCATAAGAGGCCACAAAGAAGAGCTATACTTTGTCTTTAGTTTGATTCGTTTAAATCCAACGCGATGAGGGTATTATTACTGTAATTAGCGGTTCACCGTTTCCTTCAAAGAGTAACCACTTGCAGCGGTGTGGGAAATAGGAACGCTGCGATGGCTCGAGTGATTCGTCAAAGGTGCGCACTGAACAATCGCCTTTTGTCTTTGGGAGCCTTTCCTTTCCTGCCGGCTACAATCAGGATCAGGGATTAGGAGGGAAAACAAGCTTACAATTCACGGCGAGCGTCACCCGCTTGCTAACGGCGGGCGGCACGTCGTTGCTGGCGATGCAGAGATACGCCCCCATTTGTCGCCTCTCGACACGATGGAATTGCAGCAGTGAACCGTTGTACGTTTCGTGACTCTGGAAATGGCTACCACCTGCGCACCCAGAAAACTTCCGTCTGCATATTTTCATATTCACTTCCCCGCGAACCATCCCTTAACCACTTACTGCCCTCCTCTCGCTCCGATCATTCGCTTTGTCCATTAATATTCGACTGATTTTATGCGCCACAAGACAGAGAGACGATAATTAAATGAACATCACAACATTCAAGGATTATATTTATCTATTCAAATTAATTAGCGGATATTTATGCACTTGTAACGAAAGAACATTAAAAGCTGAATGCTTAGAGCAGTTTTTACTTGATTAAAGGAATGCTTGGCTAAAACAGATTTCTTAAATTGATACAAAAATTGCAAATCATACACACACACACACACTTATTACTATGAATTGACGTATCAAATAATCAATTAAGCAGCACAAATGACCTTGCCTGATGAAAAGTATGCCACTAATGCTTGCACTACCTTTTTAAAATACGTACAAGTTTGACATTGTTTTCGGAGCAACAAGTCGCTTTGAGTAATGGTTAAACACTTAGTTGAACGTGCATAATAAGCAAAATAGGTTTGAAATTTAATCATCTGGGGTTCAGTCAATACAAACTAATTTCGAGAAGTGTGTCAAGTGGTTCGCTAGTATCCTCCCCCGTGAAGTACAAATTGTGTACGCGCTGAGCGCGGTCTAATAACCACTTAACCATGTTAAATGTTAATTGGCAAATTTAAAAAAGTAATTACGCGATGAAAGCGGTGGATCGCAATAATTATACAACGATAAACTGATATTAAAACGCCGAGGTAGAATGCGAAGTTAAAACGCATTCTACGTTGGTAATTAGCTTGAATACTAGAGTTCGTAATTTTAATTTCAACGGATCAATTAAATAAAGATAATCGCCGTAAAACGTGAGACCTGTACGATGTCCTCTGAAATTGTTTAGCTTTCGCTTTTTCAATCGTGTTGCACAGAGGACACGACCGGAAACAATGGAGCGAAGTGCTCGCAGCGATAATGGTCAAGGGATAAAAGATTGCCGACCGGAAAGAACATTATTTTTCGAGACGAGAAGTTACAACTTCCCAGATCTAAACGAATCCAGGTGGAACTTTTAACCAGGTCGAAGCCACAGGGTAACGCAATTGAACGAAGAAAGTTGCCGTCGAAGAACGGCGAAGAGGAATAAAGCGAAATAAAGATAGCGGGGGAACAGAGTGTGCATGGATGTGGGAGAGGAAGCCGGAAGCACAATACTGTAAGCGAAAGAAGAGATGAGAAGATATATGCTTAATTCACTGCTTAGGTAGCTAACGAGTTCCTTAAGTGAGCGAACGCTAACGAGTTTGCAAAGCTCGTAAGAAAAGCGTCATCGTCAGGCAGAAAAGCGACGCAAGTTGCACGTGAGCGGCGGTTTTGTGTATTTAGAAGGGAAACCATCGATGTTGCCTTAAAAATACCGCTTTTTCTACCATTTAACAGTCCCTCTCTTCAGTCAAGAGAATGATATTCATTTAGCATTATAATTAAATCCAATAATTAACGTAATAATTTATAGAAATTGTGCGACGAATGTCCATATTCTAAATTTCTAGTAATATAATCGTATTGGCAAATTGCCAGAGGACATGCAAATAATGCATTTCATTAACGATATTGAATATGATTAATATACATATATATTTTTCATCTGTACGATCATTTGTGATATTCGTAATAAAATAATTTTTAATAAGAGATTTTCCATTTACATTGGCTTTTTCAAATAGCAGATTTTAATTAAGAATTTTTTTAACATTATTGACATATCTGAAATGAATATCCTCGACTCATTATTAAAAGACACAGAGGTTTCGATTTACCTCTCTCGTAAGAGGCTATTAAAAAATGGTTTCATCAAATTTTTTTAGCTCATTCGCGAGGAGTGCACGCGTTTGTTCGTGGATTAAAATGGGAGTTAGTAGTCGTAATAACGATCGTTGAAACTACCTCATGGGAGAAAGAAAAGATATCAAAAAAGACAAATACTGCTCGAGCGTTTCAGCCGCATCTGAGGATGTCGGAGATGGGTAGTGCAACTAGTAACGTGGGCCAAAGTTTTGCCAACTCGAAGCCCTGCAGCGGGAACTACTACGTTCCTTTCCCTTGATGTGTGTACAAACGATGTTATACGTATACGCACCTCATATACATATATATACACAGTACTTCCCTTCTAAGCCGCACAAGCGTAAGCTCAGTGGTTCGTTTCATACACAGACGTATACTGCAGACACTATCATTCAAAAGTTCTACGACGACGGAGACCTAATCAGCGTTACATTTATCAAATCTGTACATATTTTCCTCTGATCTCTAAGAAAACAGATTTTAAATAACTTGCTTAGTCTTCTTTACAGAAACAATTAAAGACCTTTTATAAGACACCGATGATACTAATAAACAAATGATTACAGACGTGAATTAGTATTCCAACTCATAATTAACATATAATATTTAATGAACATCATTCGAATTTCCGTAATGCTTTTGACACGTGCAAAAAGACGTAATCTGTAGTACATGAGAATGAAGAGAAGATCGAAAGCTAACTGCTATTTAAACATTGAACGAGGAAACTTTTGCTCGGCAGTGTATGTACGTGTACTTACACGATTCCATCTTTTGTTCTGGGTATATATATATATATGTGTGTGTGTGTGTGTGTGTGTGTATGTGTGTGCACAAAATACCATGAAGAGAATCCTTATCCTGTTTCTTTCCACCCGCGGCCGACGTTCCTGTCTTCGAGTTCAAGGTGGTGAAACTTGTTTCAACGAGCCAGCTCTTTATATCCACTTCACTGTGTTCTTAAAGCTCAATCCGTGTTACTGCGTGTATACATGTCTTCAAAAATTTCCCGGCTCTTGATTCCGCGCTTTTGTTAACCACGATCCCGTGGGAACGAAGAGATTACGTTTTTAGGTGTACGCATGCAACAGCTGCCCGGGCTTCTATAATTTTCACTCAGATTTTATGTTACTCATTTCATTTTACGAATCTTGCTAGTTCTTTTATTATCAATTTTCTACCAAGCGCCGTTCAAGTATGCAAGATTATATGGTGTTTCTTGTATACAGTTTGATCTCTATATTCGATAATAAATGTGTGAAACTGAGAAGTGGCTTTTCGATTCACTTAAACGTCAGCTTTTCTTTTTTAGCTGAAGTACGGTGTTTAAGAGGACAATAATACTGCAGTCATAAGTGGATTAATTAGTAAAAAATATTTTTACCCGTATCGGCTGGATGAATCTTTAGAGATACGAAATCATATTACTTTAGTTAACCCGTTCTCCACTTGTAGAAAACTTGAACGTAACTAGGATATTAGTGTCTCCTAATTAGCCTATTAACATCAAACTAACGCGAAGTCACATGCAGGTAAATAGCGAATATCTGACACAGGTTTCGAGCTATATGCATATGTAGCAAGCGCTATTGTAATTAACACAGCGTTGTTAGGAGAGTTGGTACATGAAATGAAATGTACGCTCGCTTAAATCGTACACAATGTGAAAATGAACGCAAATCTCGCGATACGTTTCAACTGCAAACGTCAAACAATAAACGTTTCGCAGCGTTGTCAACAGTGTCCACGTTTCGTCGCCACGTTTATTTTTATACTACTCCATTTTTTCAATATTTGTTCAAGTGCAAATCGTGTCATGCGATAGTATTTTTCAACTCTGTTTTCACTTGTCCATTTGAATATACGAAACATTGTAAAAATACCTGTGCAACCGACGTGAAACAAAATTTTCTTATAAGAAAAACATTAAAAAGAGTTATTTTCCAACGCGTATTGTTCCGCCAACGGATTGTTTTTCTATTGTTGCACATGTACAAATATAAACACGGAACGTAACGCCTTTATTTTATATTTCGATGTTGAACATACGTTTATGATTGAAATGCATGTAGAAAAACCGAAATGAAAATAATACTGCAAGCTCTGAGCGAAAACATATAAAGTATTGAGAGTTTAATTATTTATATCGTTATAATTGTTCCTTTTAGAAGAATGTTCGTTATGTACATGTGAATTTCACAGGACAAACTTCGATTGCTAATAAAAGCGTATCAAATCAACAAAAATATAGAAATATTCAATAACGAGACCGAAATAAAATTAAATGTAATATTTACGTTGGCCAGGAGATTAAAAGCGTGTAGCGAAACGAGAGTCGAGAAACGAGAAACGCTATCGATATTAGTGACATAAAGTAGCGATTACCGGTCGTAAGCATCGTAATAAAGCTCTGGCCGGAGCGGGGGGGAGAGTACGGGGACGAGGGAACAAAGGGTGTAGTAATGGGTAGCAAACGAAATTAAACCTTCGTCGTCTCTCCGTCTTCTTTCTCCTTTTTTTTCTTTTCTTAGAGGAGCAAGGCGAGTGAAAGAGGTCTGTCCGCGGAGATACCCACGAGTTTTATAGTGTCATTATGTACCACCAGAAGAGTTCCTTATGAGAATAGGTTCTCCGTCTTCCCTTCGCCAGGATACTCTCGGGGTTGGCCGCCCCGTCGCGCGACAGCTTAACGTCGCATTGTCGCCCTCCGCAACTGCCAAGTCCGCGCTTGTGTCACCACCGTAAACGATATCCGGTGGCACTGTCCAACAGACGTTAAAAAAACAGTTGTGTCATATGAGACTCTCCTTCTGATATAATACGATGAATTATTATAAAACGATCTCGTAAATTTTATAAAATATTCAATTGACGTTGATACTCGGAGGATTAAAATCATTTCATTCTTGTATTACACCTTGTATTAATACAAAATATTATTAATATCAACAGACTATATTATGATTAAATACAGCTAAATTTATGAGCTGGGAACACGTCGTGTTCCTCAGGTAGGAAACGGCAAATATTTTCCATTCATCAGGATTATGAAACGGCAACCAGTTTAATTTGTTCTCAAACGAGTAGACTGTTTTTCGATAAGGGATTATAAATTGAAGTTGTCGGACGATAAATGAGATGCAGAATAATCTTTGGGTAATAACAGGCATTAAAATTAAACGACGACCGAGCGAAAGAGTTACGATGAAGTTTGGAAATTGACAAAAGAGGCTTTGGTAGGTTAAAGTTCTGAAAAGATCGTTCTGCGGCCTGCGGTATAGGCGAGGTACATCGTAATGAGACGGACTTTAATGTTTAGTTAGTATAACTAGACTCGATTTAGGTGGGGCCGAGATAGGGAGCGGGAACAAGAAATTGCTAATGTTCGGAACGTCGGGAACATAATAATTATCCTAGCCGAGCACGCCTCTCGATGTTAAACCCGTGGCGAGAAAAGAAAACGGTATAATAGGGCAGAGAAAAGAAAGAGAGGGCTCGCCGCGCTTTGTTACGCGTTACTGGATTCACGATTTTATGCAAATTACTTTATGCATACTTTCGTACGAAAAAATAGTTATATGAAATCTGTGTATATCCTGTGTGTAATCCTCTTCATATATACTCGCGGTAATTGTTTTATATATTTTAATCACGCTTGGTAGGTATTGCAATCGGTATAATTATGAAATCACAGACTGATTTCAATCTTCTGTAGTGATAGGAAATTCATTGGTTGGGAAAATTTATATCGCAAGGAGACAACGATACCGGAGTTACGCGAAGAAGGACAAATAGATGCAATAGATTTATTGGCGAACGTCCAATGACACGCCAGTTTGTGTTTTCCATCTGTTGAAAAGAGACTCAATTGCACGAGAAACAAGAGAATTATATGTACATATTTGCACTGCGCGAGCGAAGTGCACATTTCTGCTGAATTTCGCCTGAAACGGATGAGAGGAAGTCCGGGAAGCTTGGAAAAAAATTGAATCCCGTCGATTACGTTATTAAATTTCCCGATACGAAATCGCGACCCGGCTTCCGTGATAGATTATTCCAGTTTGGAGTAGCTCCTCCCATCCGGTAGTAAGCTTCGACAAACCTTTTCGCGATACGGGGAAAAGCAATATTTGTGTAACGTCTTGGAGGTTCATTTCTCACTGAGAAAAAATATCACGGTTATCCGAAGCTTCGATGATAGAAAAATATAGCCGAGCGAGTCCGCGATCCGTGGGGCACAAACGGGAAGTGTTCGTGTATATATAAGGTCTGTATTCTGTATGGATATTTATACGTTTGAAAAACAGAGCTGGAGAGGCGAAACCTAGTTTCTGTGTTTACCTCATTTTTAGGAGGACAGTTTTCCTGGACATTAAGGATCTAATTCGGTTCTCTTTGCAAATATGCAGTAAAACATGAAATACTTCTATTTAGAAATGGAATGAAGTTCCTAAGTGATTCTCAAATACTTTCTTTCGCTGCATTACTGATCATAAAAAATCTGTTAGTTTTATAAACAATAATATAAGGATTGTATACGCAACGAATTTGACGACTTCAGAAGAACTTGATTAGGCTATTTAAACAGTGAAGTTCAGATTATTATTGACCAACGCTACCGATGGTGAGGTAGAAGTTTTTGTAGCTTCAATAACAGCGGGAAATGTACTCGCGGTATAGTTTAATGAACAATAAGGCTGACTGGTTTATATAGGTAGTTTCTTTATGCGGGTGTAGCGCTACAATTTAATGTGGTATAAACCGTAACACAATTTAAACTAGAAGCCGCGTTTGAATGGAAAGATTAAACGTTCGATTACCATATTAACCCTCTGTCATTCCGTGAAGTAACATTCATTACAGTCCCCGCTAATTGCAGTATATTTCATTGCGACACCATATATGTATAATCTGTACAATTCAAACACCGTCCGATAAGTATGGGTACCTACTGCCCCACTATCGCATTAAATAACATGAGGAATTGTGGCAATCGCTCGCGTCATCGTATAACGCGGAACCCGTTTTAATTCCTTAAATGAATATAGTTAATACAATTGTAATTTATCTGGAAATTGATGTATGACCTCGTTTTATCAATATTATTCCTGCCAACGATATGCCACAGAGTGTTCCAAGCTTTGAAAATGAAGGATGAATAAAATTACAGAAATCCCTTTTACAGAGAAAATTTATTGACAGGTCTTGAACCAGAATCTCCTGGTTCCTCGAATCGGTTTCGCTCGATTGAACAGAGTTAGAAATGTGCAGCAACAGGAAGGTGATAATTAA
Organism: Ceratina calcarata; assembly: GCF_001652005.2. Taxonomy (NCBI): domain Eukaryota; kingdom Metazoa; phylum Arthropoda; class Insecta; order Hymenoptera; family Apidae; genus Ceratina; species Ceratina calcarata. Next base: position 454,389 of record NW_017147017.1, read on the forward strand.
TTGGCTTACCGAGGATGTCCAGGCACCCGAGCTCGGATATCATCGGACTGGTGTTAATCTGACACATGTAACAATCCCTATCCGACTCCTTTAACTGACGAATGTGCAACCGCCACGTGCCGTTGACGACTTCCTCCGTGGCCTGGCTGCTTCCTGTCACCCCGAAGGCGTTACCGGACACCGCGCCGGACCCGGAACTTCCGCCGGTCTCGTACGAGACCGCGATACGTCCATTGTGCGTCACGGTCCTCGTGTGTACCGAGAGAATCGTCTGGTCCGAGGCACGTAGCCAGCCAACCTGCAAAATTCATTGCCATTTCCCTGCCCCCTCAACTCTCCTGCCAACTCGTTACCAGCTACACAAATTTCCATGCAGTTTCCAGGAACAACACCTAATTCATTTCTCACCAAGTGTCTAGCCGCAACGAACATCTGATTTCTTTTTCATGTATCATTTTCCTTAATCGTTCGAAATTATCATTCTTCCGATTAATAAGTCGTACGACTTAGATTTGAATGTGTATTTTTTTAAAGAATGTTCAGAGACAGAAGAATAAGTAAAATATACAGTGTAGATTTTTGAGATAATATACCCGAGGGAATTACGTACTTTCTTTCAATTAACTCTTCCTTCGATACGAAAATGTTAACTATTATCAAACAAGTAAAATTCTTAATGATAATAACTTGACGTAAATTCTCAGATTATAAAATCTTCTTCCGCGTACCAAAAGATTAATTTACGTATATTCAAGATTGAATATAGTAAAACGATATTAAGATAATAACTTGACAAGATTAAACTATAATTAAATTTTATTTTAATTGGCATTGAGCCAGAGACTTATTTTCGTACAGTCACTTATTAACGTAAAGCAGGGTACAGACATACGAATATAATCTCGAACTCTTTGATTTTACTGTACCAAAATTGAAAAGGGTAACTGTCAATGAATGATCGAATTAAGCGAGCGATTTTCCACGTATTTGCGAACAATATGAAAGTAAAACAACGTTCATAACTTCGGCCGGCATTTCCTGTTATAAAAGATCCTGGAAACTATTTGGATCTGACTGGAGGCCGAGCTTATCTTAATCCATCCCTGCCTGCCAAGCTGCCTTGAGTGGCTTTCTATAGACCGAATATTTCATCTAGCTGGATACTTTACGGGTGGAATCTGTCGCCGGAGAAAATGTGTCTCTACTCCTTGAATCTCACCTACTTCCAGACCATCCCTCCCTCCCTCCATCTCTCTCCGACACACAGGCGGACACACATTACTGCTCCTTTCTATAATACCGTCCTTCTCTTCACGCGTTCTCCCCTTTTTACTCGTTCATCCTCCTTCTTGGAATATATAGATCCCGATCGGAAAACTTATTACTAAATATAGCCGATGTTGGAGGCGGGACGGGGTCGGATTATGGGGTAGGAGAACTCTCGTGGCCGGGAAGAATTTTCCGCAAACACTCGCGCGCACACACACAGGCCCGCAACCTGGAATGCGGATGGAATCGGAATGCGTTTCTTCTTTTTCGGAGAACATGCGAGCGATTTAACGTCGGTTCAAACGCTTGTCCGTTTCACTTTTACGCGCTTCCGCGAGCACGTACACGTTCTATAAAGATTAAGCGTTCGTTGATGTAAGAGATAAGTACGGGAGATAAGAGATAAAAGAGAGGGAGAGACTCGCCTTCATATTTCAGGTTCATAGCTTTTTGAATTTTATATATTAGGTGATTTTTATCACGGAGTTACCTTGTACTTGCCAATGTTACGGACGCTGCAAGAGAAAGCAACCTCACGGCCAATTGCAGCTGTTTGATTCCCAACTGGAGCGATGAACACTGGCCCCGTGTTACTGTTTGAGTCTGTAACAGAACAACGATCATTTCAAACTAATGTTCAAGAGGAAACTTTGATTATTAAATTGCTGCAAATGAAATTTTTTAATTCCAACTAGATTTCTTGTTTTAAGAGAGTGAATAAGTACATCAAAGATACTGATGTAACACTTCAAACGTTTGAACATGTTCAATTTCTTCCATCTGCATCATTAGTATTATAATACAACGTTGAACGAGGATTGAAAAAAATGTTCGAGCTGGTGGAAACGTTGGGCATCGACACGTTCTGGTGTTTTCGCAACGGGGGAGAATATTTCACAAGCGCAAACGGGACAGGACGACATTACTCTTGTCTCGTACGCTTCGAGCCGAGATTTCTCCATCCGTATCTTCATTTCTATGTGTCTCCATCCGCCCACGCTTTCCACGTCTCAGCCATTTCTTTCGACCCCGAGCACGGGCTATGTTCTGTTGTGTTGTCTTTCAATCTCTTTTCCCCTTCTACAACGACCGTTGCTCCTTAGCAATCGGCTATCGAAGAATTTGGTCGTCTCCAGTTACTCGATATTTGATTGGAAAAATCTCGACCTTCCATTTTTAAGCAAGAGATGTTCGAAAAATAACTTCTTATATTTTATTTGATTCGCATTTCAGACTGGGCTCATACATTTTATAATGCAAATTGATTGATGTCTAAACAAACGTTGGAAGAATTCCTCTTTGCTAATTCGAAACGCTTTCGCAGGCCACTCTCGCGTGTTTGCGAAGCTGTACATTTCCAGTTCGAACTCAGCAAGGGAGACTGAGAGAGAGAGAGAATGTGTATGTATGTATGTGTATGTAGAGTTGCTTTGCATATATGCAAAGTTAACCACTTAAAGTTAATATTCCGGAATAAATTGTCAAACGATGGATGAACGGAAAATGTTGACGAATGACAAACAGAACCAATAGAAACGAATTTCGTAAGACTAAAGACTATCATCTTTTCAGTCTCATTCTATTGTTAGAATAAGATTGTTTCGTTATATCCTTGACAGTATTTTATTTATAATGTTGTAGCATTCAGGCTATCGACATCTGTGAAACAGTTTTGGAAGGTATTGTCGATCGTTTGTCAATCGAGTGGAGCGGAAATCGGGTGTTCTATTTCTTCTCTCATTAGTCATTACCACTTTTACTAATTCCTACCACATATACAGCTCCAGGAAAAGAATAATAAATTTATGAATCTAGTTTAATTAAGACAAATGATATTTCTATTCTCGTGGGAACGCGTTCGCGATATCTCTGTTAAGTCTACTTCAATACACATTCTTTGAAACTCTTTTAAATTGATAGCACTGAAGATTAATATTATACATTAATACTGTATTAAAGACAGGAATTAGTGGGCTGTCTTCTTCGAACATTTTTTATCGTAAAACGTGCATTCCAGTATATAATATAAAAGCCGAGACGATTTATACGACTTAAACGATAAATGAGAAGCGACAGGCATTTAGCAGCGGCGCTGGTTCAGCTAGAAATGTCCAAGCATTGGGACGATACGATGCATTCGTTTTTTCTTGCCGTTTCTTCCCAAGCCGGAATACCTTCTGTTTTCACAGGCGTTCTCATTTATGCGGCTTTCTAGCTACCGTGCCCGTGTTACTCTTTTTTCTACTTTCCCAACCAGTCTCTCTTCCCTTTCGCGGACGAGCACCACCTTTCACGTCTTATTTTTTTCACTCGCTGTTACCCTTTACACGGCGAACTACTACTCCCGACGTAACTAATATCTAAATTGCTTCCGCGGTTTTAAGTTTTGTCCCGACCGAACAATTCCCAAGATAATGGCTGCAGGAATTGTCTAACTGGATAAACATTGCCACTGTCGGAAATAATTGTCCAGGTTATTTTACATCATTTATTAGCCGCGATAATGAGCTTTTAATCAAGAGAAATCATTTAAATGAGAAACTTGAGTTTTCATTTAAAGCCAAGGACTATTATTACATAAAACGGGCCTCTTGTTGTATGGACATAAATAATCTATAATCAAAAGCTTCTAGCTAATGATAGCCGCACCTTATAATTTATAGTGAAATTATAAAAAAGAAAGAAGCGTGTAACCGTTGATAAGAGCGGTATAATATTTCGAAACGAGTTCGATTAATTCCCAGCGTAGAAACGATCGATTCTTTTTATCTCGTTAGCCAGTGCACGCTACCCTTCGCGATGTATCGCACGCAACCCTCGCAGCAACATTAATTCCTTCGGCCAAGTTCCACGGATATTTTCAGCAAGAAACGACACAGAGTTCTTCTAGGGTGAGAATGATCGAAAGGAGAAAATTGCGAGATGTCGAGGATGATTGATTATTTTTCCCCCCCAGCTTCATCCAGAATCCAGAAGAAGAAAACTCAGAAGGAAGTGGCAGAAGGTGTATTATTATTAGATAGTGTGGATTTTTATGTAAAATAAAAAATTTTACGGAATGACGATAAGAATTCGTTTTATTTTTTAGAAATAATAATAGACATTTCGATTTCGATTTTACGATCGTAATATTTTTTACGTTTCGTACGGATAAAATTTTCCTGCAAATATATTCTGTATAATTATTATTCGAGCTGTTGAAATTCGTCGAAGAAACTGTCTCGCTGGATAAATATGTACGTCTAAAATAATAACGAGACAGCAGCGTCTTCCCAACGGAATGGGAGGACGCAGCGTAATATCTATTTTTCGAGAGTGACTGAAGTTAATTGCAATATCATTACGAAAATCGACGACGTGTAAACGCCTGTCCCAGTTTCCGTTTGACACGAACACCCCGTACAATGTCTCCGGCACATTTGACCGAGTTCATGCGAGCAGAGGATAAACCAGTGAGAAAGAAAGAAGCCGGCTTCAATTACACAGATTACCTCCGCTTCGACTTTTTTCATATTATATAATTATATTGTTTATATTGAAATTGCACATAAAACTGAAAAATTTCCAAGTCTCAAACGTCTATACATAAAACATTCTTGTTATACTCTTCATACCATCTTCAGAACTCGCAGAACCTCCTAATTTTAGACATTTTTTAATTGACAACAATGTTATTATACATACAATACAATAATTGACAACAATAAGACAGCTTGGTTGCTGCGTGTTGGAATTGTCAAGACCTGAACGTGACATAATTTAAATTAGATGCCATGGCTTTAATTTAGATGTGATTATGATGAAACATTTACAATTACATAGATAACACGTTTCTAACTGTATCGGATATTAACCGCGAATCGATTAATTGGACGCGCGGTAATCCTCGATGAAAACTATCGCGAGCGTGAATCGCTCGTTGACTCCGGGTGCTCGAAACGGGCGATCGGAGATCGCATCACCACGGCCATTACGATTAGCGGCGATGATATCTGCGGTACAAGAGGCGGACTCATTTTTCACGAGTGGCGGAAAAAAAGCGACGACGTCGTTCTTAATCATCGAAACGATCCCCTGGTACAACGCATCTGTCTCTCTCTTTTATTTTGTAAAACGCGGGCCGTGGGACGAGAAGGGTGAACGAATACGATGGCTGGTGACTAAAAAAGAAGAAAGCATCGGGACAAGCTGCCAGAAGGGAAGGAGAGGAAAGGATCAGCTCGGTGGGGCAGAAGGAAATCCCCTTTCGGGAATTCCTTGTTCCCGACCTCAATCGATTTTTTCCCTCGCGCGAGCTTACGACGAGGGGAGTCGTACTTGCCTCCCCACACATCTTTCTGCTCGAAATGAAATCGAATCTAAAAATTGGAATATAACACTCCGCCCTATCCTCCTACTATTCCTGCCTTCATGCCTGGCGTTCAAATACCCAACGTTAAACCATTTACACTCCGACTTTTATTTACGTTCCTGTAGAATAATACTTTTATATGGTGTGTAAAATAATACTCGTTTATCCATCAGAATAAGAATTCACTTTCCGTCTTTTCGTTATTTATATTAATACGATGAAAGTGTTTGAACTCTTAATGACAGGCGATAGCAGAAACGAATAATGGATGAACGTAATGAAATTTGAGAAATAGCATTAAGCGAGTATCAACGTTTCGACTCGCCTGTTCGGGGCACCGCAAAGTAAAAAGTAACGTCAAAAACATAAAACATTCTTGTTATACTCTTCATACCATCTTCAGAACTCGCAGAACCTCCTAATTTTAGACATTTTTTAATTGACAACAATGTTATTATACATACAATACAATAATTGACAACAATAAGACAGCTTGGTTGCTGCGTGTTGGAATTGTCAAGACCTGAACGTGACATAATTTAAATTAGATGCCATGGCTTTAATTTAGATGTGATTATGATGAAACATTTACAATTACATAGATAACACGTTTCTAACTGTATCGGATATTAACCGCGAATCGATTAATTGGACGCGCGGTAATCCTCGATGAAAACTATCGCGAGCGTGAATCGCTCGTTGACTCCGGGTGCTCGAAACGGGCGATCGGAGATCGCATCACCACGGCCATTACGATTAGCGGCGATGATATCTGCGGTACAAGAGGCGGACTCATTTTTCACGAGTGGCGGAAAAAAAGCGACGACGTCGTTCTTAATCATCGAAACGATCCCCTGGTACAACGCATCTGTCTCTCTCTTTTATTTTGTAAAACGCGGGCCGTGGGACGAGAAGGGTGAACGAATACGATGGCTGGTGACTAAAAAAGAAGAAAGCATCGGGACAAGCTGCCAGAAGGGAAGGAGAGGAAAGGATCAGCTCGGTGGGGCAGAAGGAAATCCCCTTTCGGGAATTCCTTGTTCCCGACCTCAATCGATTTTTTCCCTCGCGCGAGCTTACGACGAGGGGAGTCGTACTTGCCTCCCCACACATCTTTCTGCTCGAAATGAAATCGAATCTAAAAATTGGAATATAACACTCCGCCCTATCCTCCTACTATTCCTGCCTTCATGCCTGGCGTTCAAATACCCAACGTTAAACCATTTACACTCCGACTTTTATTTACGTTCCTGTAGAATAATACTTTTATATGGTGTGTAAAATAATACTCGTTTATCCATCAGAATAAGAATTCACTTTCCGTCTTTTCGTTATTTATATTAATACGATGAAAGTGTTTGAACTCTTAATGACAGGCGATAGCAGAAACGAATAATGGATGAACGTAATGAAATTTGAGAAATAGCATTAAGCGAGTATCAACGTTTCGACTCGCCTGTTCGGGGCACCGCAAAGTAAAAAGTAACGTCAAACGCGATACAGTATCGTGCTATAATGATTGATCGTGGCGAGCTACGTAACCCAAGTCCACATAAAACTTGTAGGCGTGATTAATCGTCTGCATTGAATCCTAAACTTGACCGCTATTACGTATACCTCATAGTTCACAGTTATTGTCATGTTATAAACCAATCATCGTTCCACATGAAATTTCCCAACTACAGATTATAAACTAATATTAATCAGTAAAATATTTGTATAAGAAAATAGAATAAAAAAAAATAGTAATGGATTGTATTCAATATAAAACAATGTGATAAGATTTTTTTATTAAATTTTTAACACTGAATTCCATTACCTGTTCCAATGGTTTCAATTCTGAATGGAAGGAAATATCTACGAAGTGGGAAATGTGCTAGCAACTAAGGAAAGGTGTAAAAAAAAAAATTAGTCACGTGTCTACTATGTATGCGTACCGACGATTTGCTGGTGTATTCTGCCAATTTCTGAGTAAATGAGTAAAGGAACTCGTGACGATTTTAAATACAAGATTCTCTTAAATGAAACCAGTACGTGACCGGGTTTTTAGCGCCCATCCCTTTCTCATTTTACCTTCGCCTTCGCTGACGTACAATTCCGTTTCTTCGAACCCAAAGTTACCGTCAAACTGAAAAAATCTTGCCAAATCTTCACCAATGCTGAACCTGTCATTACCAAGAAACCAATTATGTTCCTTCTTTTAAGTGAATAAAATTTTTACAGAACTGCATCCGTGGGAATGCATTAAGAAAATCAGATATTAGTTGCAATGTGCATAAACGCAAATGAAATTCACATAGATTCGCATCGAATTTGACGTTGGTCCAACTATTACGATTACTGTTTCTATTACAACCAGCATTGTTATTTTCCCAAGAGCATATTGCTCGAGAAAAGAGGGAAATAAGTGAAACGAGAATACGGAAATAAGTATATGCTATACACGCGGTACGCGTCTCTTTATGGCGCATAAATATCCGGAAAGCGTTGTTCGGAGAAAAAAATTTCAAACGAGGATCGAGATTATCTTGCCAATTTGGGAAGAACGAAGCTGAAGGGACGCACCCTCAGCGATTTCGATTGCCGGGACGCGACGATATAGGTTCCGGCTTCGGGGTGGAACGCGACGCGCGGCGAGGTAAGGGGAAAGCAGAGTTCGCACAAAAGGATTTTGTTGTTGTGCACCTGTAGATTCCTGTTTGGACGTATCTTTCTTCCGACAGTACAGACTCTTCAACGAACTCCCTTGTTTTCCGCTTTCAAATCATACCGCACAGAATCGACTTTTCAGTCTCTCCGTGCTTACCTGCGCTTCTCCTTTTTCACTCGTCCCTCAATGTTTTTATTCTGTTTTATAGCTGCTTTTTTCCCGTAAGAACGAGGAAATATCGTCCTCTTGCAACAACTTTCCTCAATCCAATTCGACTTGTATTTTACAAGAGCATACATTTCTTATTGAAAATAAAATGCGTCTCTCAACTTTGTATACGAGTTGGGAACAAGGTGATTCACGTTCTGAATTTGTTATATTGCATTGCCTACGGTTTTAAATTGTAAGTTTAAAACGGAACTTTTCTAGCTGATCGGAGAAAAATTTAACTTTCTCGTCACGTTGAATAGAATTGTCTCCCGGTCTTTTAGTTGTTTCGTGCTCCACCGATGTTCCCATTGTTCCTACACCATTCTCTACAATTTCTGTTGCCCCTCTGATCCGGACTTTCGCCTTTATTCGCTCCTTTTTTCTCTCTCACTCACTCTCTTTTTTTTTACCTTTACGCGTTGTTACGTTCGCACGAATGGAAAATCCAGTTTCCACGAGATTATTCGCACGTGAATTCTCACGGATCTGGCATTATCTGTTTCATATCTCTGCGATAATCAACTTTTCCTCGCTTCTCTTTTCGCATGCATCCTTCAATCTCTATTAAGCAAGTTAAGCTCCTTTTCGTTTTATAGAAATCCACTTTTTCTCGCCGACAGCACAAAAACGATTGCTTGCGTTCACATTTCATCTCCTCTGCCTACGTTCACACTTTTTTATCTGCTCGAACGTTTCTCGCCAGCGATACTCCCAGAGCATGAAAACGCTATTCCCAAAACTCTTTAAAGAACGTAATTACCAGACCACTGGAGGACAATAAAATCACTTTGTACAATCCATGGACAATCCCTTCGGATTTACTACTTGTAGAGGCGTCTGGGAACATACGCTTTGTTTTCCCTGAAAACAAAAAAGAAATCCTCTCATCGGCTACGTCGATTATGTCGGTAATTGTTTGCACAGTAGAGATCCCTTTGCAACGTACACAGCAATTGTGTAGACACACTGCTGACCATAAGTATAATAAAAATTAATATTTCACACGACAATTGTTTTAATAATTTATATAATAATCCATACAATTTATTCATTTTTCAAACCAACCTACATTATGCGTTAAAACGATTACCAAAAGATATAAAACAATTGAAGTACGTTGTCAATGATAAAATTGGTTGAAATACGGTGGCTTTGATGTTAACACTTGATGAAAAGGTCGAGTGGCTGTTAATGAGAAGTTCGGTTGAACTTGAGAAGCAATTTCGTTAATTCGGTGGAAGATCATGGAGGAAGATCAGGCATGAAGAAGGCACATGGGTAATCTCGAGTAACTCGAGTACCTCGCACAGAGTTTAGCAGTATAGCGGCTGTTTTCGAATCGCGCGTCGCGGCGAAGCGTGGGCGTCTATGGTATTCATACGACACGTACGTACACGAATGCGCCGTCCCTAGCTTGCAACAGGTTCTCGTCAATGCTTCAAGTTTCCCTTCGTTCTCGCGGGTAAGTGAAACCGTCGGTGGTAAGAAGATCAGCCCGTTCGATCAATCGGATAATTAATTGAGAAACCTCTCGCTCACAATTAGCTAAAAACTGGAAAGATTAGTCTAATCCCGTAATAAGACGTAGGACTAAGTTGAAATAGGGAAATGCAGTTAACAAATAATTGACTATTAAATTTGGAATTCCTGTTATACAAAACTAACAAAACGAACGAATGGTCGAGTGTTTAGTTCGTTATTGAATTACATTCTATCAAAAGCTTTTTACCAAAGCGTGCGTGGTAATAAATAGCCGAACGTTTGTTTTATAAAAATGAAATGAATTGTCCCAATAGAATCTCAATTTGTAGCCTGGGAACGGTGGGCTAAATCCGATCGTAAACTTCTTACTACAATTCCGGTGCCAAGTGTACAAATGTTTATCTATGTTCGCCGGCGCTGATTGCAAATCGGATATCAGATGGATTTTTACGGATTACTGCGAGTTTAAAAAAAAAAAAAGAAAAAAGGAAAGATGAATCGAATCGGATTTACTGCCGTTCCAGTTTCCAAGAGTAAATATTCCGGCATGATTTTTAGCTTTAAACTTCAAGCGTCAATTGCGTTCTTCGACACAGTTCGATTATTTAACATAATGAAACGACGCCGCTGTTTGCGGTACCGCGAGTAAATAACAAAAAAATAAAAAAACGAGATGATAAGCACGGAAAGAGTATAACGAAATCTGTATTTGCAGCTAGTTTCGAAATCCATTTCCTCTTTATACGTTCGTATATGCTTTCAAAATGGAATTACATTATTGGAATTTATATTAAATTGAGGGAAGGTCCTTTATCCATGTAAATTCTCGTTAAATTCTACAGACGCGTATTCGCTGAAATTTGACAGTTGAATTATCGAACAATGGGCAGGAAATAATGCAGCGAGCGCATTTGTGTATATCAAACATTATAATGCGTTTAACTGGTTTTAAAAGGACTAGTATTATATGGTAAGGGTGGAATATTTTAAAAGGCGGGGTTGAAAGGTAGCCAGGGAAGGACGTTACGTAAAGAGAAGAGTATATCTGTAGAGATGGGAAGAAAGGACGACTAAGGAAAAACAGAACTGACCGGATGAGAAATGAAGCTTGGAGCGAGAGGGCTAAAAGAAAAGAACAATTGACGGAAGAAAGTAATCGCTCGCTCAAGCTTTCCTGCGAGTAGTTAGCTCTGGAATGTTTGAACGGGAACTGAGAACACAGCGATGATTATTGTAAGTGCGACGGGACGCTCTCAAATACGTTGAATGAAACAAAAGTTTGCACGGATTAATCTGTTAAGCTCTTCAAAATCCTTCTAAGAAAACAATATTTCAAATCTTTGATTCTATCACATTTCATAGTAAATGAGCAATAAGTTTTTTCTTAATTAATTACGATTGGTTATCGAGCTAAATATGGATGATTTTTAAATAGGAATAGCAGGGAATGAAGAATTGTAAGTCGTTTGATAAACATGACTCCGTATAAAAAGCTTGACAATTTCCAATTACGTTAGACTTAATACTCAAATGTTTTACAGAGCAATAGGTATAAATTAAAAACACTACAGATTAAATTCAATCAACGTGACAACTTGAAAAGGTTTCAACAGGAAACTACTGGAGTCTGACCGTAAAAGCCATCGACATCAATTTTTCAATTGTTCCTTTTCATGAAATTGAAACCTGGTACAGATGATATTTGTATCGCATTTCATCATCCACTGTAAATAATAAATAACAAATATCGAATGGTGTACAACTTTAAAAATAAATTTGGTTATGCATTTTCTGTCAACAATAAAATTTATTAAACAACTGTACATGTTAATCTATCACATTCGCGATTTGATGCCGTTACAATAAAAATTTTATCAAAGATAAAAACGGCGTATCGAGTAAAAAGTTAGCCAAAAAGGATTCCACCCCACGATTCTCTGTAAAAACGGTTGGATTGCGGTTAAACGTAATACGGAGGTAAGCTGCAGTCGAGTGGACGCGACTGCTTGGTGGCTACATATACGCGGAAAATAAGAGTTTCTGCAATTGCCGGCCGGTTGGTTGGTAAATACGAGGTTAACCCGTAAATAACTTTAACCGTACTAAATAGCGTGTTCGCCGAAAGCCTAGCCCCAATCCACCTGCAACTTTTTCCGCACAACGGACTTTCTGATATTTTCTGTTTCATGCTCGGTTTCGTTCAGGTGACACGTTTTCCTTGACAAAAAGCACGATCCTATTGTTTCTTCAGAAATCAAACAGCAATCATAGTACTAGGATTGAAGGATGCTCAAAGCATTTAAACATCTTCGAATATTGTGCCTTCAATCAAAACATTTTTGTTACTTGAAGAAGTGAATTTTTTATAATGCGTGATGAATCTCCTAATAATTATTTTTACCCCACTTAAGACTAATTGTAGGATTAACGAAATCGGAAGGTATAATCGATGCAGGAATCGGGCAACGAGGTGCACTGGAACTTCTTATTCGGAGAAACTTTCCAAACTGTCCCCAAGCGGTCGTCGTCGCGAAAAGAGCAACCATGCAATTAGAGGTAACGTTTCTATCGCGGCAAAACTGAGAAAAACAAAACGCGCGATAAACGATAAACGGCTGGCAAGAACTACTTCAAGAAACGCTCGCACTTCGAGTCAATTTATTTGATCTCTAAATAAGCAGATGTAGTCAGAAATATAAACAAATGGCTTTTACTGTATTGAACTGGTTTAATATTAAGTTCGAAAGAAAGATCAATTGTATAAGAATCAGTTGAAGAAAAGCAAGCGGGAAGTCAGGTGTTTGTATTGTTAACTCGTTAAAGAAAGATTCGAACGGCTTCGTGTACGGAGTACGGAATAAAGTTGGTAACAGAACGCGAAACTTGTTACAATTCCGTGGAATTCGAACGGAACGGCGGCGCGGCAAGCAAGAACGTTCGAAAGGTGGTGCATAATGCGTGTGTGCGCGAGCAAGAACTCGTGCCGTCGCGTCGTCACACCAGGTTGCAGAAAGTTTCTTCGTGTAAAATAGTGCCGTACGTCTGGCGTACGGCTAAACGTCAACCCTTAATTAATTTCCTGCGCTCGGCCTTAATTAATCCACGCGATTGAAAGGAAATTCGAAATCAAAGGGAGCGAGAAAGGAGGAGCGAAGGAAGCTGCTACGCGGCGCGGCGGCGGCAGCGGCTCGGCGTGGGCTGAAGGCAGCGGCGCGGCGGTGGCGTGTAACTTGTTTATTGAATTCCTACGTCGTACTGCGGCTAAATGCGAGAGAATGTTTAAACTCGTAGAAGTGAATTAAGAGTATCGTGTAACCGAAGGAAGTTTCAGAGTTTCAAGAAATTAGCAAAGTTTGCACCGCGCAATGCCTCCCTCCAGCACTCTCGCCTGCCTCCCTTTCATCCTCCCTCTTCACCTCGTCGAACACGAGAGATATTGCGGTTCAATGCTTCCAAATAAGGCCGAGCCGGGGCAAATAAAATTCCCTTGTTACCTCCGGCACGCGGAGAACTTGGACAAACGTAATATTTTCTCAATGATAGCTCGTGATATACTTCTTCCTTCTACGGTTATTACACGTAATAGCCCTAAGCTTTATTCGATTTACTCGTTCCACGTAGACGACATTTGCCAACCAAACTTTTCCATTTACTAGCGACAGCACTAACAACCAGGATTGCATATTTAACCCCCCTCGTCCTCAATTTGTTTTTGTCAATACACATTGTAGGCCACGCGAATACTTACTTTTTCAATTATACGGATGTCCAAGTTCAATCTCAGTCAGTAAAAATTAGTAATTATTACTTGTTAGTACATGATTTTATGAAGACGTATTTTATATATGAATTTAGTAATTGATGCAATTCATTAAATAAACTCGTCCTTCTAATTTTACAAGTATAATAAAATCTACGATCGGTACACAATTACTGTTCAAATTATTCCATATGATTAATTAGGACATAAGGTACTTTAGAACATGTATTTGAAACAATAGGAGTGCAGCAAGTTTTAGCTCAAGTGGTAAATATATACACGTATGTATGTATGTGTATGTATACATACGCTGTTCTCCTTCTAGTTGAAATTTTCGCGATAACTGAGAAACCTTTCAGTTCAACGCTAACTTCTACTTAATATCAAGATACAATATAACTTTCGAACAAGTAGTTACAAGATTCGTTGCATACTTCAATCTCGAAAGCAATACAGCGCTTTAATAAATTTAATGAGATAAATAAGGGTTATTAAGATATTCAGAATTTCCTTGTATAAAGCCGTAATTTCTTTAATATTTAATCAGTAAGTATTCAGTAATATATAAAAGCAAATGCATGTCATGTTTAAAGTTTCATTCAAATTCTCTTTTAATGAAATTTCATTTTTTTAAGTTGAGACAAGTTTCATTTCGTATAAAAGTCTTTTTTATTCGTGTAGAATATTTTAATAAACCTGTGTTATTAAGAGGAGAAGCCGGTGTGTTCATACATTATAAATTAATGATAAAATTAGTTATTCTACCGTTCAATATTATAGAAAGAACGTACCGTGAAATAAATTCCACGCTTCTGAACGCGGATCTACATCCATATATATATATATATATATGTATCTATATTCCTGTTTCAGTTTTATTTTATAATTTTATTTTTCACGCTGATGGAAACAACATGGTGTGCGTGGATTTGTACATTTTTCTACGTGCACACGCAAGGAGAGCGTGAATGATTTAGTAGATGCTATATTAGCAGACACTTGACAGAGTCTAGTGGAAAAGCTTAATGGCTCTCGTGATCGGAAGAGAAGCGGAGTAGAAAAAAAAGGAAATGCTTTACCGGTGTTGCAACGCGCCACAATTTTTATCCGCTTTACGAGTGCGCCTCGAGTGCTCGTTCGGCAACGAGGCGGAGAAAAGAGGAGAGAGAAAAGAGTGGCAGGAATAGAGGAACAGGTAAATTTGTGGATATTAAATTCTGACCGACATATAAAAACAGTCGTTCATCGCCGGTATTAAAGGATGTTAGTGTCGCCTATATAACGCGAAATTGCCGTCCACGTCGGGTATTACATTTCGCCAATTTCTACGATCCCGTGTCGATCGTTCGCCGAACCTTTATGCCATTGTAGTACACTCGGCTTCCAAAATTGATATCCGCGTAACCTTGTTAAACGCGCGTGTCGTAAAAAGAACATCATACAACCGTTATTCGTCCTCTCTCCTTTAATTGATTAAACGCGCTCCTACGTACAGTCTTGTTAAATTCGTGCGAAACAAATTACGGATGCCACTCTTTCACTTTAGGCGTTGTATCAAACGATCTTACAACCGACTGACATTCGTAGCGCGAGAAGTACGGTGAAACGTATATCAGATAAGAGATTTGATACTGTGCATTAAGAACACGTACGGGCGAGAACGGATGCGCGGCTACATATTTGCAGTCTCTGCATGCAAAACGCAGACACCTTAAAAACGGGCTCACAGTTACCTGCAAACATATAAAACGTTTCACGACCGGCAAATAAAAAGCGAAAGCATGTAGCACGAAAATACGTGCCGTAAAATGCGCGTTAAAAAAAAGGGAAAGACTATGCACGCACAGAAAAGACGGCAATAAAATGTTTCCGTCGCGTATTTCACGGGAAAAATAACATCCCGCCGCGGGAAGATCGCGCTAAGACTTTAGAGCGAGAGAACTCGGCTATGACGCGCGGCCTTTACTTCAATCATTCTTCTTGTCTTTCGAGCAATCGTATTTTATCATAATAAACGTCACGACTCGTATTAGTTTTTTTTACGCAGACACGTTTTCCGTCAAAAGAAGATTTATTCGTGATCCTATTATGGCAAATGAAAATACTTTATTAATAAATGATCCATCGATACCGGAGACTTATCAATTTGATATATACGACGATTCAACCGCAAAGTTTCACGTAAAATAAAACTTTTCTGGTGTTAATTTAAAGTTGAGATTTTTTTCGAACAATGATTTATGCATTATATTTTCTGTATATCAAATCTCTCTATAATTGGACAAATCTTCAAAAGAATATATAATACCTCTGACAGGTTTAGCTTAACGATTTAATTAATAAGATGCTCATAAACAATGAACAAAAATTTTGTCAAAGGACTAGCAGAAAACAGATTTCGTCGTGCATTATGTATATTTAGCCCGAGCCTTGGGCTCTTCGCATTTAATCACATTAAAAAACGAGTTTCGCTGCACGGTAATTAATTTCGGATTCCCGTAAAAGTTTAATCAGAAAGTTTTCACCGGTTGCGCGCGACTCCACGCTCGGAACTGTCTTTTTAAGACGCCGTAAAGGCCAGGGCGACGAGTGAACTTAAAGATATGGAGGTGCGAGTGGATGCTGGCCACCTTAATCTTTCCTACCGGAAAAGTTTCTTCCGTCGCAAATCTTTTCTTCACGCTGCTCCTCCCTCGCCCGAACTTCTCCGCAGGGGATATACCCGACAACGAGCGTGTAAATCAGCAGACATTCGACTTTTTAAACAGATTACACCATTCTCGCAACGTGCCTGGGAGATTGAACAATATCTCCGACGTTACTAATGTCCTGTCAAATGTCAGATAAACCAACGTCATATACTACGTGGCAGAATTACAAAGGTAAGTGCGTCGAGACCATGAAGGAAATTTCCTTTTCGAAGGTCAATTATAATTATTTTAAATAAAATTATGCATAAGTAGGACACGAAACATTCTCAAACTTAGCAAAGGGAACTTAATTTTCATAAAACTGTAAAACGAAAAGCTGTACGTAGCAGAAAAGTGTTCTCTTTGACGGAAATCCTAGCGAGACGCGGGGCGGTTACTCGGAGGATTTCTCAATTATCAGGGTGGAATGTGTGATGAACTGAGGAACAGAGAGACGCGCCACGGACAGAGATCACGAGTGAACGAAGCCGAACTGAAAGTAGAGAGAGAAGTGACAAGCAGCCCGACGGGATTTTAAGCTCAAGACGTCACGAGAGTTTAGTGAAACGGTTAAAGGAGTGACCTAACGAGAAGTCCCTTTGTCCCAAAGGATAACCTTCCTCTCCATTAACCGGTCCGCGCGATAAAGCTCCCCGATGTATCAACCCATCCCCGAAGAACAAATTAGGCGCATTCTGTTTTAGATCGAATTTCCTCAACCGCTAATTCCAAAGACGTTACCTACACTCGCCGCACGTCCTCCTCCAATTTACTTGATTCGATAAGAAGTTACCTATATTTGAGACAGTAATGCACTCTGTATCCTCGGTATTTAAAATAATACATTTGTCGTCAAGATTATTCTTTACAAATATATACATATATATATAAATTGTAGAACAGGGCACTGTTTTATTCGTGAGGAAAATCGAGTGAGTGAAGGAGATCGGATAATGATACGAAGTCCCGAGAGGGAAACGTTTAACGGTCCGTTTCGTCTAACTGTTTCACGTGATACAGTCCTCAGACGTATCAGAAGTCCGAGGAAGGAATTAGGCAAGCCGGTGCAAACGTCTGCGACGGCTTACCCAAGGAATACGAGAGCATCTGATAAGGTCCACCATTTGTCTCCTGCTCGAACTTCGAATTTCACATTATTTCATCCGCCCTCTCTTCTTTCTTCATTTTCACTTTCTCAATTCGTTCGCGTTTACCTTATCGGACCCTTACAGTAGTTAACTTCCGGTAATTGCAAATGGCATTTGCAATTACATTCGTCTAGAAGACATCTCCTTTATCGTAGTCGACTTTTTACGAACTTGATAACGAAGTTTTTCCAGTTACAGAGGAACTGTTAACGCATTAACGAAATGAAAGTTGGTCTATTTACTGTCTAGCGAGATTAAAAGAGTACAGCCTGGTTCATTTCATGCTTCAACTAATTATCGCAGTATAATGAAAAATTATTCATTATTTAGCTATCACGACTTTATGAAAATAATGATTTCTTGTTGAAACTAGTTATTAAACTTTGCTACACAACTGGCTTTTTTCACCCCCATTTAGCATTTGATCTCAGCGTTTTAAAGTACGTGAGATTTCCATGAGGAACGTTACTAAAGATTACTCACTAGTATGAAAATCCCGTATTTTCACACAAGCATCGGAGCAGCATCTTCCTCTTAACGAAAGGAGGATAGGGAGGGGAGAGGACCATTATATCTTCCGCACGAATAAACGTAGGCATCCATCTAAGCGGCTCCTGAAGGTATGGGAAAAGCACGAAAGAAGACGTGAAATTAATTTTGACGCTGTCGAGCTATGCTCACCGTTTTGAAGCTCTGAGCTATAATTATTATCATGCCGAGAACTAAGAGAGTGGATAAAGTCGATCAAAGTGCGAATCGGAGTGCAGTATTTTAAACTGACTCGGATTTGCTTTCTATCTTAATCGTCCGATGAGAATGAACCAGATATGTCCTTCTGATTCCGGAATGATGGCTAAAGATAAAAAAGCTAATGCGATGAACAAATTTGATACAAAACTGCTAAATAAAGTTTTGCCAATGTATATCATTATCAATAATCTTTAATTTACTGTACAGTTCCATACTTCTAAAAGAGCATGGTCTATTTCAATTATAACCTGCCTGATAAAAGTTTGAACAGCTTTAATTGATCAATCGAGAGTGGAATGATCGAGGATTGCTCGTTCGACAAGCTTCTATCTGTACAATCGGCAAAGGTTCGCGTACAAACAAATCTGAATGGCTGGAACTGGGCGACGATCAATCACGGTCAAAGTTACAGTTAGGCACGGGGAAATCGATGGGCTCGGTGTAAATTCATAAACGCCGAAAGAGAGAACCAGAATTTCGATGGTTGCAAATGTGCAGTCGAACGAGACTTTGTCAAAATTCTGACCGAAGTTAAAAATATCGCCCTTCGAGTCCCATTATCGCAATATAATTCTGTAATTTGCTTTTTTAAAGATATCACTCGTGGCCAGGATTTCTACAGTGCGGCGATAGGGGCAGGTAAAATTGGTTTCGACAATAATACCGTCGCGTCGTTATCAGCGCGTGTAATAAAACGGTCGACAACGGTGGGGCGCGTTGTTACGTCGCTGGGAGGTCTTGCTAAAATTTCAACCGGCGTAACCCAAATCAGTCAGTACCGCAATTGCGACAATGCCGATGGCTGTGAATCGCGGAAGGAGGGCGACCGTTGCCTGTCTGACAACAAGAATAAAGAAGAAAAGGAAAGGAAACGTGAAAAGGCAACCGAACGTTATATCGGACGAGAGAGAGAGAGAGAGAGAGAGAGAGAGAGAGAGAGAGAGAGGAGAGGAACAGAGAACACCTGCGGCGAAATATCACGTTCGACCTCACGTCGAACCAGAAAATTGTACGATGCGCAAAACAGGCTCAACCTTTCTTCCTATCCTTATTATGCAATTATCTAATGTATTAGCAGTTTTATAAATGAATTGTATTAATTAACACGTAATAAACTCTGTGTGCTATGACAACAGTTGAAATTATAAAGTCTGAATATGAAGACAGAATACGATATATAGAGTTCATTATGTGTATATTAATTACAATGTATTAAATGCATTTGTATAGCTCTTCTCTATTTTTTTAGGTATCCGTGCTTCTAAATGTGTCTCTCTTTTGCATCAAGGCAAGACTCGACAATGTACACACGTACATATATGTACTATATATATGGCGATCACGGTTATCGCTGTGTGGTTCGGAAACGAAAAATTGCGATCGAGATCAAAGAGTCGGCTTGATTGGCGAGATACATATACAGGCTGCTTTTCGATGTTTTTTTGACAAATATCAAAATTTGTATACACACTAGATTGAGCAAGCCGATATCGAAACGTTTCATTTGAATTTTTTCGAAATGTTCGAGGTACAAGGGAAATAACTGTGACAAACAGAAAACATGAAATAAATTGTAAATTTGATCTTATTTAAACATTCCTAGTATTCGCGTATTAATTGATTTCTTATACGTTACAAATAAATGAGACTTAATCAGCTTCAGAGATTATGTGCAGCGAATTATACAGATTTTAATAAACCAATATTTGAATATATAACTTTAATTGCTTTAAAATACGTACACAACACTTCAAATAGAATTGGAAAAAGGGGGAACATACACAAAGGAAATAAACAATTAGCAGACTTTTACGATAATTATCTTTAATTCAACCGCATCCCACGTTGACATTATCGATCGGAATAAAATTGAACATTCGCACAATGGTTAATTACCGTAACTTTTGTTCAAATAGAACGTCCTTTGTAGTTTTATCAAGGTAATTACTTTAGCGCCGACGCTCGTATAAGTACCCCAGCTAATGACTTGTTCCCCGAATTCATTATTCGACTCGGTCGACTTTTCGCGCGTTTAAAAATGGCAAGCGGATCGCGTATCTATTTCCCCGATTAGAGTGGCTCTTTGATCTCGATTGCAATTTTTTTTGGATCAGAACAGTGGCGAGCAATCGGCCTACATACAGCCGCCGCCGCGCCGGCATCCAAGAACAATTTTCTATGACCGGAATTGAAACGTATGAAACTTGGCATCCAATATTTTGAAAAATTCCTATGCAGTTTTTTTTCGCTCTTTTGTTATCTCATCTATCTTTTAGATTGCACGCGAAGGATGATACGTTCGTAACTATATCAATTTTTCACGCGAGTCTCGATACATCGCGAAACCTAGTTGTACATTTATCACACAGTGCCTCAAGTTATTTAAACGGGGCGAAAATTCAAATAACACCGGTCGAAACTCGGCGAGGATTGATTTAATCGAAAACTTGCAGGGCATTGAATTCCCAATACCCGGCCGGGCCGTACCAACGCCGGTACCATTACTAATGAATCATTTCCAACTTTGGGCACAACGGATAGTCTAGCCGGGAAACGTAGACGAACTCGTTCCAGTTACTACTGCCGATCGTACAGTTTCGCTTGGAGGGAAAAAAAATATGATCGATCGCCGGGTCCCAACCTCGTGTCGTGCTTCGAACGACGAAAATAAATTTGGCAAACGATTCGTTTCCTTTGAGGGACATGCAAATTTATACCGGTGGTTTGCGTACGAGTTTACTTAACCAATTACATCCCTTTTTTTACACAGAAAACGTTCTACCGATTTTCTAAATTCAAATACGAAACAATGGAACTTTCTGTTTTTCCATAAAGGATGAGCAATTCTATTTTTTCATCATTTCAATTGCTTGGAATAATCTATTGGAGAAATTATTTAAAAATGCAGCAGTGATGATGTGATCAATTACGATTTGAAATTTTTATGATTAACGACAAGGTGGCACAAGAATAAAATTTATTTTCAGACGAGTTATTTTTCGAATGGGAAGGAATTGACTGTGGAAAAGTGATAAAACCGACGTACGTACGAGAAATCCTATAATTAAATGAAGCACAGTGCAGATATACTTTGATATACATGATCACTAGTTAAGATATCGCTTCTCATTTAAAATATGCACTTCACAAATGTTTTATTCAGAACTGTGTTAGCGGTTTCATTTAAAGTATTTTAAAAATACTCCACATTCTCCGATATTAAAAATAGACTCAAATTTATTAATGATTACGCATCGTTGAATATTTATGCGTTCTCTTTAACTAAAATCTTACATTTACTGGACCAAATGAATTAACGTCGAACGAATAAATGAATTATCCATGGCCAGTGACTGAATTTCTAAAGCAAAGTACAAAAGGAACAGGAAGCAGTGATAAATAACAATTAATGCAGGTGAGAAATTGTAGTATTATTTACACCGTGAAACCGCGAATGCTCACACACGGAAGCACGGATAAAAATGATAAAAAATTGAGCAGCGCGATGACCACAAACCGTGAAGTGGGGTCTGTATTCAACGAATAATGTAAAATCAATTACCTGCAAGAGGGAATCGCCAACGAACTTTAAAAACAGAGCTCGTGCACTATTTTAACAAAAATTTCCAATCAAAATTTAGTTCATGGAGACCTGTTGGAAAATATACACACAAATATTAAATATTGACGAAACGCGTGTGCAAGTAAAACTGTGTGTATACTTTATTCCAATCGCTGTCTACTAAATTATCATAATTGTATAAAGTGTCAGATTTGTAATATAACATTTTACATATCAACTGTACTTTTATAGTAATAATAATGATTGTAAAAGACGACTTGATTCTATGTAAAATGTTGGAGATTGGCCGTAATTTGATTTTCGTGCAGCGGTTGGATTTAGCCTTGAAAGAGGAACAAAGTCGAGGGCAGAGTACAAGATTATGCGAATTGCTTCGAATGCCAGGAGTAAATTTGGAGAGGTATAGAGTTGCACTGGCAGAGGTGCAAAGTTCCTACCCTGCAGGCTAGCTTGAAATATTCCTCCCACCCCTTGGAAAGTGTCACACGACTTCCAAGAATAAGAAACTAATTTACATCGGTTGCTCGAGGATAATCACATCGTTTAATTAGAAATTGAAATTAAGATGAATAGAGCGACGTAAGCGTTCAGATTTTTTCCCATAAAGCGTCTAATGAAAAAGATGCGTATTACAAAGAAGAAAGGATTGAATCGAGTAATGAAAATTCAAATAAGAATACGTGCTTGACTTCTCAGCAAGTCCATAGAATCGGCGTATCATAAAAACTCGAATACGGCAATATTTTAAGCTGTTTTATATCACGATAAATTTTATTCCACAGTAAAACGAAGGAGTAATTCGTTTCTTATTGCGTTGACACTAGGATTTAGGAGTATGCATATTCGTCGTAAAGTTCAATGAAATTTTGCCCCCGGTTCGAAATTAATAAAGAGGAGCAAGGTTTCTCATCGAAGTGTACAGAATGCACGTTATCTTTAACATGCAATTCCCTGAACAAGGCTACCTTCTGTGTACGCGAAACGTAATACCGTCCGATATTAAATTTCTTCATCAACGTTCTTATTAAGTAGTCAGCCTTAATTCGCAAACTGATTTCGCATTGTAAAACAAAACGGGCAACTCACGAATCTAATTGCGAACGACGTCCAATAAACCGTGAGATATTACAGATTTCATAGGCCATTATTGTACTGAGCTTCCGAGGAAAAAACTTATGAAATTATTTAATATTTCATTTGATATTTAAAATTGTTTTTTTTACAATAGCTTGACGCTTATTGTTACAATAAATTACGTAGAAATGTGAAATTTTATTTGTGTAAGAAAGAAAGAGCTGTGGTTGACTTATTACTGATCTGTACTACTTGCTCTGTTGTATTCCGTACCGCCATTCTTTTTATCTCTTCGCTCTATTTATTGTATAAACATTGAAGTTTGCCTGGACACTCTGTGAAATTCATTATTTTTATACTGCAATTAAATGCAATTAAATCGTTGACCAAACAAGATCTCCTTTTACGTTTGATTAAATTATAAAACTTACTCATCAGCTCAACAAACTGAAGTAAATTACAACACGACGGATTAACTTTGTTAGGGACACGAAGATAAATTCTCTGCTATGATAGCGTCGTTTCAAAGAAGAAAAAAAGAATTCGTAATGCAGATGGAGAAGGGGAACCTCGTCTAATCTCGCGACAAAAATAAATTTGACAAGCCGCAAAGGAGTTTTACCCTCGAGACCTGGAGAAAATTCATACCATCAGCCGGCGCCAAAGTTTTCTTAATAACGAATCCCGAATTCCGACTGTTCCCCGGAAGTAGGTCGCGCTGCATGCGATTTCTCGTGACCGCGTCCCCGTGTTCTCACCCTCTCCCATTCTCGAAAACCCTCTCCTACTTCGTAACCTTACCAGCCAGCAGCGTTTCTAATGTGACGGTGTAAACCACCGTCTTACGACGCAACTTGCCCTTACACGGGAAACCAGCGCGTGCACAAAAGCTTGACAAAAAGTTACCCCGTGAAAAAAAATAACGAGGACGCATAGCGTAACGCAGCGAATGAAAAGAAGCTTAACCGTGCGCGAGCGACTCTCTTTTTGGTAGTATTTCGGGTTTATGAACGATTTCATGGTTTTGTTTGACAAACGGTTTCTATAAATAAAACTTTTTCGCGTTTGCAATAACCTATCATTTTTCAGATCGAGTGTGTGTCTCCTCGTAAAAGGCGTGCAATAAAACCGTCATAAAAGTTATACTTCATTCGTGACTGTTTTATTACAACGTAACTATTAGACAGAATCGAAATTATGTCGACATAATCGATCGTACACGCCGATAATACTACTTTCCATACTGTTTTTTTTTTCTAAAAAAAAACATTCCTAATTGAGTTTGCTAACAGGTTACATGTCCATGTTGCAAGGACAGGACTGATACACGTTCGGATAAAATAATTGGGGCAGAAGCTCGAAAGCCATGAGTATTTAATCTCTAATCAAAGTGAAAGATGAAAGCATTACATCTACAATTTCGGGTCGTGGAATTGTTAGAACGGGACAGGAATGCGAACGAGTATTGTTAAATAAATAAATCGAGTTCGGAGAGCGGGTAAATGGGAATTACGGGTAAGAGACTTTTCAAGCTGGGGAACTTGAACGTCGCGAACTTCGCGATACGACTTCCAGTTGTCTTCGGAACGATAAAGCCTAATTTTCCGCAAAAGTTCCCATGACAGGTTGACAGGCTAACTTTCTTCCATTACCTATTTTCTCATGCGCATACCAGTAAATGTCGAAATAGAAAAGTAATACCCCACTGCCGCATTCTGCACGACGTCACGTCCATTATTTAATCACCAGAATACCTGGCAAGTCACATATTTCACAAAATTTCAAAACGCGAACGAAATTCCGTCCGGAAGTTTCACATTTCACGCACCGAATAATTTTACAGAACAATTGTTTTTTAAAATAATAAAATAATTACGCGAAAGTTGTTTCAATTTATACTCAAGATTATTAAAAAGCATTGGCAGATTAATTTGAAAGGAGTCACGCTGACAATAGGGGAAGGAAATTTATTCGCCATTTGTAACGAGATCCAGCGGGTCGATTAATTACTCGCGGTTGGGTACGTTTAAGCAAAATAAAAATGACAAAGAACCAGGAGGGGTGGGTGGCGCGAAGGCGTTAAACTCGGTCCCAGTAAGCAGCAGCATATGGTATATTTTGTTTCTGCGGTGAAAAAAAGTGGAACGGCTGTGAAATGACTTTTTGCCCGTGGGCACCAAACGTTGAAGGGTTGAACGATCGCCTCCGGGGAGTACATTTTGGATCTTTTTTGGCCTGCCTCGGGTTGACCTTACGTGTTAGGAGAATGAGAGAGATTGGATCGTTCGTTAAGCTGCCCGCTTTACCTACGTACCGCGGATTACGACATTTACCCGTTCGTAATTTTCTATCCATCCAACTGCTATTTGCTCTTAATTAACAGCGATTTTCGTGTTTTTCTACCGAACATGTTTTTGCGTCTGCCTCGTTTCTAATACTACTCACGTCTCGTAATCCCCTTATAAAGCCTTCACCATCGTTCGCCACATTTGTTGCCTTCCAATTATATCGTTAAAATTATCCGACGTGAATGAAACATATCCTTACGGAGATCGAATCTTTAGCAGATAGTACTATAAATAAATGACACTTGATATCAACCGCAGTATCTGTCACCTCAATTTAATGCCCATTAGACAAGTTCGTTACGCAAAAACAGTGTTGGAACTCCATTGAATAGCGCTAGCTAACTTGGCAAACTTCAACAAGCGAACTAATCGCAAAATCAATTAAGCCGCCAATCGGAGAGTGATGAAACACTATAATAATTGGCAGTCGATCGTCACTGCCAGTCGTCATAGGGTGTGTAAGGCTTGAACAGAGAGATTTTGGCTTGGTCTCTCTTACGCGGTGGCACGGAAAAACTGTCGAGCTTCCGAGTCGAGTCGCAGCGATAGACATTTACCGATGGCCTGTCAAAAATTCATTTTCGCGCTTTTCACCCGTCAATACGCGTTACCATGTATTCCGTGCGCGTTCTCGTTACTCGCAAATGGCTCGGTACGCGACTTCCCGGTTGCAAACGAAACCAGTCTATTCGATTTCCTTTTTCTCTATTTCCTCGCGCGTTCAAAGTTCGCCACTTTGGAAAATGTGTTCCATGCATGGATTTGTTTACGCTCGCCAACATTCGCGTGCGAGTTAATCGCCGCGGTTTATTTCATCGTTAAGATATTTACATTCGCGTCAAAGCTATTAAAAGAAAAAGGAAAAGCGCGCCTTTGCGTTCATTAACTATTTTTAGGGTATTACACACTAAACCTCTTTATCGATTCATTACGTCGTAACTTGGTTAAAATATTATGTTACCCGCGACTCGACGTGAATACCTTAGTAGGATTCTTAATAACGGTTAATCAAGCATTTTTCATCGTTATTGAATGATCTCTTACAATCGATTTTTGATCGATGCCCAACGACTAGCCTGAATCGACAATCAGGATTGCGGATGTTTATGCAAATTCGTGTTTTCATAAACACGTCTCACGAAGCGGAATCTAAGAACGTACTTGCTCTGGAATGAAATTATGAATAATTTATTGAGTGAATTCTGTCTTGAGAATGAAGTGTGCGTCACCTGCACGTGATATCGGAGCCAATTTCTATTCTAAGATTCCGTTCTTAATCAATGTATAAAATTGATTTCATTTGATCGAATCGATGGAGTTCGGTAACGGATAGTTTTCTGTTTATGCAGTATCAATAAAATGAACGTAAATTGTAAAGTGTAGGTAATTTTACCTTGATGGAAGGTGGATCGGTCAACATTGTGCCCGTTGACGTGTCCGATGCCGTCGAAACCGATGAACGTCAGGAGTGACGTTAACAAAACGATCATCGAGATCGTCTTCGAAGCGTGAACGGCACGAGCTACTGCTGGCATTTCCTGGTCGCCGGTTCACCCCTGACGAGGGACCGCGGGATCGAAGCCGTTAAACCTCACTGGAGATCCTGACGCTGATCACGCGTGTGAATGTTCTGTTTAAATCTCGTTGTTTATTCACTTTGTTTCGCGAATCGGTCCTTGATTAGCGCAGTTGATGCCGCTCGGAGCGCCTTCTGCGTGCGAGGCACGTGCTCCGAGCAGTGCCCGGCCGAACGACTCCGATCATTGTCCTCGTCCACCACTGATTCTTCCCGGGTCCGATTCCAATCCGATATCCGAATTACAATCCTAGTAAGAGCGATCACACCGATAATAACCGTCTCTCGAACCTCGTAGGAGCACCGATTTAAGAAAAATTGCCACGTGTGGAACAGTCATTAAGGAGATCAAATTTTCATTTCACAAATTGTAAACATCGAATGCTTGAAACACTTGGTAATTGAATTGTCTGTGCGTGGCACGTAATAAGAGAGAAGGTCCACGACAAGCGCTCCTTCGCGAGGCTGGTCCTGGTCCCTCTGTCCCGGGCCGTAGACTGTCTGCTACCTGGAAATCCTCGGTGTACGGAGTATGCTCCTGCTCTCCCACCTACCGTCCACCTACAACCCCTCCTCCGAAGGCAACCCGCCGCCGCTCGCCGCCGATAAACTTCCTACGGGCACCCTCTGACATCCCACCCCCTCGTCTCGTCTCTCTATGCCGCTTTTGCAGCCCGCACCAGGAACCAGTCTCTACACCGGCCAGCGCCTGCGCCAACCAAACCGTGTGCCCTGATGCCCGGGCACTGCCGCTGCCACTGCTGCTACCTCTGCTGCTTTCTCGTACCTTCACAAATCTCTCCTCCTCTCCTCCTCCACCGTCACCCGGACTCCCGTTTTCGCCCGGTTCTCTCGCTTCTCTTACACATACCCCTTCAACCCCGTTCATACTGCCTCCTTTTCTCTATCAGTCTACTCTCCTCGCTTTTTCCGGACCTTCCTACTCCTATTTCCCCGCTACACACACGTTCGGGGTGCCCCTTCTGCGTTTTCGTTTTCCTACTTCTCCACGTTCTCAGGCTATTCGCACACGTCGCGTTTTCACCTTTCCCTCCTACTCCAAGAAGTTCCGTAGCTGGGAACCTTTCACGGGTTTTCTTGCTCGGACACATGGACACGGTTCCTTTCTGTTGCTCTCCCAGTTACGAAAAGACCAGATGTATGATGACCCTGGGTACCAGGGTAACGAGCTTCGCTGAATCTAACCCAGGCTAGAACACTTCCAATTATACAAATTTTCAGTTTTCTAATCAAATTAATACTATTGCGAAGAGCACTCGGTTTCAGCAGAATTTCGAAGCCTCTGCTGAATCTTTTATCCGTCTCATAACTTATCAAAATACTATCGATTGCCTAAAGGATTCATCAGGGAATACCCGACTACTGCATTATGCTTGTGGCCATAAATATTTAATAACTTCCTCCTTCCTGGAATACGTTGTTCATCTTTAAAAGAGGATCGTACAATCTTCACGTGAACAATTTCTTTTTGAATACAGTTACGGAACAATGTTTATTAATCCTACTAAAAAGCACTGAAATAATGGGCAAAAATATTTAAAGGAAATTAAAGCAGATTTATTCCACATCTCACACGTGTCAAAGGGAAATTCATATGAAAAGCACCATGATACACGAATGAGGTGTTCTATCGTACGTATGAAATATTTGTTATGGAAAACTTCAGCAGGAAATTGCAAAAAAAAGTGCAGCGAAAATTTATCAGGAAACGAGAATAACGCATGAAATGTATGAATTTAATTAAGATTTTTTATTTATCACGGAAATGAATATACGCGGCTGATGAACACCTGTCGTCTTCTATTCGCCGACGGGGGTGGTTAGGTGGGCTTGTTCTGTTTCCAGACACGAGATAACGAGTTTCGTTGCGACAATTCCACGCATCTAAGAAGATCACGACCTAGTACCGGGAAACTACGCGATAAGTATGAAGAAGGCGATGTAGAAGGTAGCTGGATAGGTAGGTAGGTCGAAGTCAGTCTCAGCTGACATTATGAGAATACGAGAGGCGGAATTTAGAATGACGGAAGTGATTGTTTCAGAATTACAACCTCCGATCTGCGTCATCCTTAATAAAATGTGAAATGTGTTTACTACATGATACAGATGGATCACATTATGCACGATTCTGTGAACCGATTTAAACTTTTATTTGGTTTATTATTATACGATTTATTGTATCAAATATTATACCAGTCATTGCATGAAGCAATGTATCAATTACTACATCAAGTATCGTAACAACCATTATAAAAAATATAGTATCAATTAATATTAATTATTGCATTAAATATTATATGAAATATTGTGTTATATTCGATCCTATTATTAATGGCAAATATTATGTAAAACTTGTAATTGCATTTAAATATTGACGAAACTGTTTTAAAACTTCGTGCGGACTTCCAATTAGATAAGTTTTTGAGAAATCTTGATTGAAGATAAAGTTCTTAAAAATCTGTTCAAACTTTTAATCCCTTTCTTTAATTTATTTTTTTGTTCTTCGTTTCCCTTTTTTCAACGGAAAATCCCACCTCTAATGTAGGCGATGGCAACTGGATTATGCAAATGAATAGAGTTAACATTTCAATTAAGATTTAAGAAACCCACTTAAACCGGGCAGCCATATTTCTTTTGTCGCGGTGATGGAACTGTTGCAGTAGATTTTGTCATATCGGCCTCATACAGACGTGACCGTACGGAGTATGTATAGTAGATCAAGATATGTAGTACCTTGATTAAGAAATAATGTGATGACGAGAATGTAGAGTCGGGAATTTCACGAAGTGGGTCAAATATTTTCATAATTCATATTAATTAGCGCCGGCGTATTAATCGTTTTTACGAATATTCTCTCTCGCGAAAATTTCACCGAGACTCCCTCGACTTTCTTCCCGTACCAAGTCCGCGAGCTGCCAACTTTGTAGTATGTATTGACTCGTGCACGCATCTCTCACGACCATTTATTCGTGCACCCATGCACACATTCTGTCTCGTTCTCCATCCTTTCACTTTATTCAGGCAAACGCTATAGACAGACATTTCTAGAAGACATTCAGCCCCGTCCATCTAAAACCTTGGGTGGCCACGCACCCCTCGTTCACACCATCCACCCCAAGTGTGTGTACTCGGTCCAAACACTCTTCGCCCGTTCCTCTATTGACTCGCTTGAAAATTCTATCGTTCCCACAATATGTATGCCCGTGCAACTTCTACTTGTATTCAATTCTATTATACGAACCCAGTTTATTCAAAAACCCTACAGCCTTATCTCTCTAATTATTTTCAAACTATGCGTTTATCAGTTCTCCTGTTAAATTTCAAATACTCGAGAAACCTAGCGATTTTACAAAAGCGTAACTTAAAGATGATATTCTATTACTTTAAAATTACTGACTGATATTATCTAAATAATTCATTATTTAGCAAGAGTTTGCGAATTTATGTACGTAGATAATTAGAATGTCGAGTAGTCGTATCGCATAACAATATTTCTGTCAAAATTAACCGGAACCGGGAACACATTTTGCAAGATAAATTGATGGCTATAACTCCCGATTAGAACAATAAAAGTTCCACCAAAAATCGGGTTCCCGAGAATATATGACTCTACGTATTTTTAATTGTACGACGCAGTTACACCAAAAATATTGTACATTTAAGGTTTAGCAAAACCCTGTCAGATTTCAGGTAACTGAAGTATTTAATTATATGCATAATTATACCGCGAATATCTATGCAATATAAAACATAAATAACTCTATCTATATCTATCATTTATATTAGAGAAATTTCTTTTACCATATAAGTATTGTAATATTCGTATGAGTACATGTTTCTATACATTAATCACAAACTTCCTATCATATGCTAAATATTTTTATAAGTGTACAAAGTCAGTAGTCTATTAATAATTTAAATAGCTTACGCGAATTTCTATACGTAAAGCAAGCGTACATTTATCATTTCATTCAAGTAGACGAAAATACATTGCGCCGTTGAAAAATTGTGCCCGACGGTCATCCGGTTAAGAAAAAAATTGCTGTAAAACGTTGCAGCGTGCATATTTTTCGTAGAAACACGTATCCAACTATAGACAGCGCGTACATCAAAGTCGACAGAAATTACGCTGAATATCAAGAAGTAGAAGCAGAAGATGCACGTTGCATTCAATTGGCAGATATTGAAGCGCAGGGGGTGACACGCGACAGGAGGAGAGTAGTTCAAGGAGAGCGGAAATTATCGTCAAAGGAAGCGACTTTTTCCTGTGCTCAAGACACACCCAGTAATTGGTAATTATTCAATCTGACGTTGTCAACTGCAATAACATTTTATCAAATATATTTTTTACATGTTCCTTACGACGTCAGAACTGTAATAAATAAAAAGCAATCATTTCTCATGGAGGACTCAGATACCCGGTTTGCTTAATTAATTAGGATTTCTAATTAATTATAAGGAAAATGTTATCTATGATAGTTAAAGAAAAGAGCAATGGAAATTTTGAACACGTAACCCAAGATACTCTTCTGCGATTAAAACCATAAAAACCTTTATAACCAATTTTTCACAAGCTTCGCTAATTCGTTTTTAAACGTTCAGATAGCACAATGGTGCAACGTTGCCGAGGGGATCACGTTTTACATTGGCAGCGATATTTCGTGTAGCCTTTTTTTTTAATTACAAGCAACATCTCGCATTACTGCCGGGCCGCGAGCAATATCGTTTGTTATCAATTTACATTTTTTATCTCCGTGCATGGAAATTCCCGTACTTTATACGCGGTGTCTTTTATGCTAACCAGTGTTTAGAGTGAAAAGGTGGGCCGCCTTGTAACGAGAGGAAGGAAAGGAAGAAAAGACCGGTTATAAGAAATTAAATCACTCGAGACTGGATATTCTTTGAAAGTGATAAAGGAATGGAGAACGTTCCGAATTTAATTCGTTGAATAAAACAAACGTTGATTGCGAAATGCTTCGCGGTCAAATTTTCTTCCGGACAGAATCCTCGGTACGTTTGTATTTCGGCCGATTGCAAAGCTGATTACGTATTCACATAACGCAACGAGCATATAATTAACAGTGGATGGCAAAGGCCGGTAACACGGCGCACCTGGGTAGGAGGGCGAGCCGGGGTCGAGATACGTGTGAAAGTAATTAATTGCTGGCCGTCACGCGTGACAAGGAAACAGGGCCAATTAACCTTGCCACTTGCGAGCCAAGGCAAAAGTGTTTAATTTCTAATTGTTTCCCATGTGCTTAATACCCGGCGTCAATATTCGATGACCCGCCACGCCGTTAACGAGTTTCGTTAACGACGCGGACGCGGTGTATTCGATTGGCCGGTTACCTCGCTGCCTGCTTATTACGACGTTTACTCTGTTAAATACTTTCTACCTCTCGTTTGCTTTCGCTAACGATTTTACCTACTTTTTATTTCTCTCGTACTACATAATGAAGATACTTAACCGTATGGAATAATGGGAAACGATGTGTAAATGCAATCATAAAATACTTCATATTACTTTATCATTAACGATTGCACGATTTCTAGGAAACGTTTGCTAGAACATGTCGTTAAAGCTGATAAATTGAATTGTAGTTGAAATTGAAATATCTAAATGAGCAGCGAAGATGCCTATAGAGAGGAATGTTATCAGACAGATTAATTGATATGTAATAATTGTGGGCCGGACCGGGTCCAGGTGATGATTTTGGTAGTAAGTGGATCAAAACGAGGTTTACACAGGATCGTGGAGTGGTCCATTGTCGTCGACAGCGGCAACGAGCTCTCAATTTCCGTCGGTAGGTAATCACTATAGGGAAGCCGCGCAAGGTATACGGCTTAAAGCGAACTCCTTGCCGATAGTTAATTATTGCCGAACAGAACTGATTTGCAAGTACGTCGTTTATAATCCACTTAAGCCATAATCGAATTCTGACCGATATATCGATACAAACAATCCCCTCGATTGATCCGATCCGATCATCTCTTTCTCCCGTTACGAACTCTCTTCATCATTCATTCGTTCAGAAATTATACGCCTCAACCGCCTGTGAGACATCGTTTTGTTCTCATGATGAATCAAGATAAAGATTTATAATAAAATGAAACATTGACTTACTTTGTAGAATCAGTTTGTAAATGAGGTAAAAGTGGATGAATGCACCTCGTATGCACCAACCAATAGGCTAATAATTTCTAATAATTCTATAATTATATGAATTACCATTATTATGTAATTTCTAATTACTAATAATTTCTCAGATACTTTATCTTATACCTTTAATACATTTTTAGTTTCCCTCATCGATTGAATAGTTTGTACACAATTAATCTAGGAAGGCGACATTATAATGAAGTAGGACATGTCTGAGTAACCGAAGGAACTAGGAGAAAAATGGGAAATAGTTCAGTGGCCAATTACTGCTGGAATTTTTACGGACGATTTAACGCCGTTTACCTACGTTCCTTGGCGAGGTTTTCAGGAATCAGGGAAGGACGGAGAAAGGAAGCGACGAAAAGAAAATAAAGAAGAGACGGAAAAAATTAGCTCCGGATCCTCGCGGAAATCTCGTGTCCCGATATTTGCATGTGATCTCTCGACGCTGGGATTTACCAAGGAGGAACGAGCCCTCGTGAAACGAGGGGAACGCTATATTCTGGACCGTGGACTTTCCAAGACTTTCCTTTCTAGTGTATACTAAATTTAGTGATGTTTACCCCATAGTTGTACAAGTTGGGCCGATAACGAAAGTGAAAGCAAGTTAAAACGTTGTTATAATAAATTCCCTTGCCGTCGATTATATTATCAAACTTCGTAGAATTAATTAAACCCTGTTTCCTTGCATTATTGACATTTCCCTTAACATTTTTATTCTTTATTATACCCATCCATTTATCAGATTGTAATATAAAATCAATACCGTCAGTACGTATGAATACTGTGACAATTTGTTACTTCTACACACACTATTTTCGGATCGTGAACTGCGACGGATATTAAAAATGCCAAAAATCCGTTGTAATCTGTTAGGACATGTGCGAAGTTGAAACTATTTTGGAATTGCGGCGTTCCGTGGCACGGCATAAATTAAATCAAGCTTAGCGAGGCCCGAGACACGAATTCTTCTCTTCGAACAGCGGTAAGAAAGAAAGTAGAATGTAAATTAATTTGAACCCCGGGAGGAGTTCGTGCCCTAATATTTCTATGCAAACTCTGGGCGGTAAAACTTAAATGAATCCAAGCCTTTCGCCGGGAACCGCCGAAAGAAGAATAGAATATCCTGTGCCTTTTGTGCGCACCTAAAAGGATCCCCTCCTCAAGAATTTCGTTCGTTTGTACAAAATAGGATTAGGATGTACCGGAAATGTATCTTAATAAAAAAAGATTTGAAATTGAATAGAGAAACTGGATAACGTTGGTTCTTTTTTAAACAAAGAGAACAAAGGGAACCGTTTATGAAACACCATGTGGTCTTTCGGATACAAATGGTCCAGCGCCCCGGGCAAATAGTAAAAACTGTTTTTGTAAAAAAAATTACATGCTGCGAAAGAAACAATTTGTAGGATAAAAATTGTTATACCAGTTTTGCGAGTTTAACTTCAAATTCTCATGCCCCTTTCCGCTCCTTCATATTGCAATGTCGAATTTCCGTCGATTTTCATTGCGAAAGTTTAAAGCGTAACGGATCTCCAAAGAAATCCTTGATACTTTTCTTCAATTCCAGGTATTTTATCACTTCCATCGCGATCTATGTTATTTCAAAGCATATATTTATTCTTCCTTATCCTCTTATCGTCCGATCTTTACGCGAAACTGAAACTGGTTCGCGTATCGACTTATTTTTTATTCAAACCATCTCCTATCTCATCGGATCAAATCGCAAAATCCACTTTGCCAAATACCAAGATAATTGAAAATAATGGCGAGATTACGCGTCGAAAATTGTATAAAACAGAGACCGACAGTATTCCATTCATATTAATATCTGTAATAATAAAATGACAAGAGTGCAACGTATTACAGAATCCTCGATACTGTTCCGCGATGAAATTTAACCGTAGCGAGCGAACGGGAGCGAGGGAAGTAAGAAATCGATTTGATTTCGCGGCACATCTGTTTTCTGGAATTTGCATGTAAATTCTTGCCGAAAGATTTAAGGGAAACAGACGTTCGCCTTCCCTCGGTACGAAAAGAAAAGTACAGAGTTTGCCCCTAGCCGCACGCGTCAATTGAATATTTTCCGGTTTGAGAATTACAAACAAGAACTCAAATGCAGTGTGCAGGGTAGCAAAATCGAACAGTTACCACTGGAAAATCACTTTTTATTGACGCACATATCGTTAATAGGATTCGGTGACACTTGCGATGAAATTGAAATATCAAGTGTGTCTTATAATTATTATTTTATAAGTAATCAGTTTCACTGATAATCGTCAATATGTTAGCGGGAATCAATAGGAAACGTGAGAAGAGAAAAAACTAGGCGCGATTCTACCGAATCGAGTACCTAAAATCTCTATGCAAATTCTTACCGGCGGTATTTACGGGAGAAAGACATTTCAGACGGAGATAGAGAAAAAGCAGTTCGAGTTCCCTCTCGCTGAGCACGTGCCAGCGCAGAATACGAAGTGGTTGTAAAAGGAAAAAAGAAGTAGAAACTGGCTCAACGAAACGAGTGATGCTACGATTTATGTCCTTAATTACTGATATCATTGTATCGGCGATCAGTAATTAATTACCGGGACACGAAACGTGCGTCAGCTATGTATGTACTACAGAGAATTTAAAGTGAAACGTTATTTTGTAAGTGGCATGTCAGAACATTAATTAATGATAAATGCTGAAATACATTTTCGCGATATTGATATCACGGTGTTTGTATGGTGGCATCATGTCAATTATAATAAATTATACAGCAACAACAGATTATATGAATTTATCTATGATCTATACAAATTATGCGATTGAATCAGTATATAATGTTTATTTAGATTTTGCAAATGTTAACTGTCGAAAATGAAATAATATAAAAGACGGTGGGCCGTCGTCGTCAACAATTTTCGTCTAAAATACCTGGCTGAAAATTTCCATATGAATACTTTGGCTTAAAATTGAAAAGAAGTGGAGTACACATACATATACGTATAGCAAAGGCAGCAAGAGTGATGGAACGGAAGCCTATCCTCGTTCATACATACATATAAGACTATCGTTTGCTTAGGTACATTTATTCCGCGACTGTACACACGAACTCAGCTAACGGGAAGCTTGTACCCTCGAGCTATCCAAATTTTAACGTTTAAATCCTAATCAATTGGCAAATTCCATTTATAATTACTTTCACGATTGAAAATAGTATACATGAGAAATTGAAACAGCAATTCATTTGTGATTCTATAAGGAAGCAATATAAAAATGTTAATACTTAAACGTGCTGAGCGATATTGCAACAAAGAGTTGCATCGATGAAAGATAAAATTGGGAACGCGATGTAGGAACGACGGCTCGATTACAATTTTAATACAAAGATGAGAAATGGAACAAATAAGAGCCGAGCAATTCTTCATCCCTTGTCGATAAAATAATAAGAAGAAAGATACGGCAAACAAAAGATCGTGAATTGGCAGCCTAACGTATTACCACTACTGCATCCGATTCAGCAAAATTCTGTAAAGGCCGATAAAAAAAAAAGGAGATATAGGACGTTGATTTCGGCATCGATCCTATCTACATCCTCGTTCTTACAAATCATCGTAACTGAATGGGATGTCACAATGACGTTCATGATTCATTATATGATTCGGCATAATCTTTCAATTAATATAATCAGATGAAATGATTATTCAATTTTTTGGTAAACAATAATCACTTAACTTATTGTTACTATATAATTTTTTACGTGATTATTCAATTTCTTGGTGAAGAATAAACAGTTGGTAGTGTCCTAAACTTTATGAACGGGATCCTGTGTATAAGAATCGTAAAACTAGGATTTAACAGAGAAAGCAGTCGTGAGAGGAAGGAGATAAGGGAGGAGATATCCGCCAGCCTTTCGATTTTGTAGATGCGGCATTTGTTTGTACGGGGAACAAACCGTAAAGGTGAAATAGAAGAAAACCGTGTGGGTGGCAGATGCGCTGGCTTACCAGCAGATTTAAGAGGAACGCAAACCCGAACGCGCGAGCACATTGCACACACGTACGCAATGATACAGACGATTTTCTGGTGTTCATGGAGCCTTTACAAATGGAAGGATAAATATTAAATGAAAGTTGTGTGCGCCGCGGTTATTTGAAGTAGCTGAATGGCCAATAATGAATCGATAATCCACCTTAATAATGAACGTTGTGAATTTTTCCCGGTTGCCCGTCCACGCTCAGCGCTTTAAAGATTAAAAATACGCGTATGAACGTACGTGTAACGGAGCATAAATTAAAGTTAGAACCGCGGAACGTGATAAATATTAAACCGATCGCGGCCTTATTTAGGATCCAATAAACAATAAATTAAAGGCTCGCGAGATTATGAAAATTATGCAAATGGGAATACTTATTTACGCGATCAAATAGATCCAGCCGCTGTTCACTAATTTTAAATACCGATTTCATAAAGAAATGTTTATACATATAATCAACGGGACTCTTAATTATTGAATGCGTTATAAACAAAGCTAAGTAAGATGTAATTAAATATCTTGGCTTAAGAAACTAGATAAGCGTCGGAGCTGACAATGGAGTTTTTTAACGGGTAATATTATTCTCTTTATATCCAACGATATAACGCTAGGATAACATAATACGTGGGTGACAATAGAAGCATCCTGAATTTTAAAGTATAGCCAGGTTGGAAAGAACGGGCTTCCTTCCTTTTAAGGATCAAAACAAGCTTTGCGGCTCAACTTCGTTTTATAAGCCTCTCCCACTCTATCAACTATTGACCAAAATCACTCACTTGAAAACTGAATTTGCTCCGCCAGTTTTATTCCAATAAATAATAAACGCAGTTTAATTAGTTTCATTGCTAAGCAGCGACGAGAGGAGTACAAAATTTATGTTTGAAAGAAAATCGATCAAAAGGAACGTTGAATTTTAAACTATGTACTCTGAGTGAAAGGGGAGTGGAAGGGAGTGAATCGACTCCAGTATTAAGGTCCTATCACTCGACTCGACTCGACTCATCGACTATGTACATGAAAAGGCTGATCGCACAAAGAAAGACTAAAGCCTCATCGTTTTCGACTCTCTCTCAGTCAGTCAAACAAGACCTTTAACTTTTATCTCTTAACGTCTTCCTCTCCCAACGGTTTACCTTTACCTCGTTTCCTCGTTTCCCTTTTTTAACAAAAAATCTCTATTCTCCTTTATTTCCACATCATTTTTTAACGTCACCATTAATACCGAAGTCTTATCTCGTACCCATCCCCCCGGTGTTCTTTCCTTTTTATTTCGCTCCATTTCGTTTTCCAACTGCGTGAGCTTTTTTCCTGCGCGTTTCAATTCTGTTTCAACATTTGTAGAGGGAACTCGGTTTAAGTGACACGGGAAGGAAAGCTCGCGGTGCAGCTGCCACGATGGCTGCTGCAACGTTTTCTTATCTCGGTCTCTGCAACTCGCGAGAAATCTCCGAACGCGATCCGACGTAACAAGCTCGCGTTCACGATTAGAGGCTCCGCAGTTGGTTCTACACCGAACATGATCGACAATGTCCTTCAGCCTTGACTGTTTTCATCCCCATCGAACATCTTTTTATCGAGCCTATTGAGGCTTGTTTTTTTCAATGCTCGATTGATACATGAGAACCACTATTGAGATACACATTTGTTTCCATGTCAATGCTTTTACATTAACAACTGTATGAATGAAGATATGTATCAACGTCTCTTCGATCAAAGCTATTTTCGTGATTTTGCTTTAAAGTTTATGAATGGAGTTATCCGTTGTGATAACAGACAATATTAATCGCTTTTAACAACTTTGCTCATATTTTATTCATTGTTTCCTTCTTGATAAAGTTTCCTAAAACGTTTTTTGATGGACAGTGAATGACAAGTAGGGGAGTACAAGTTCTTCTCTCAGTTATCTTCCATAACTTTGGAACTGTTATAATCTATATAAACTTGTAGAATTTATGATTTTTCATAAGTTGTCATTATTCTCTTCTCCATCGTGGATTTCAATCATTTCTCGTATAAACATTAATTTTCTGCGTGTTTAAAGGTGAATACACGTTTTTCACGGTAAATTTATACTCTACTTGCAGCTTTCGTTTTACATTAAAAATCGTGACGCTGCAGCTTTTCATTTTCATTTAACGGACTATCCGATTCCTGTGAGTCACTTCAGCGTAAATTCATCTGTCCGCGAACACGAGTTAGGACACAAATCAACGGTTTCGGATGTTTCTGATTCCGATTCTCCCGTTGCAAACATAATTTATTGCGTATCTGTGTACGGGGAGTTTGATCCGTCGAGAACTGGAAGGAATTTAATACGCTATTCATTATTGCGTTGACTGTATTGTAAAATAAAGTATTTAAAAAAAAAATAGAAGATTAATTTATAATACGCTTCTCCTGCATTTCTGATAAAGATTAAAAAATATGAAAGATAAAAGCGTCTATCTAATTGCATGCTGATTTAGATTCACAGATCGGAAGTGAAACGAATGAACAAATGAGAACTGGTAGGAAGTTTGCTTTGGCAGTTATAGGAAAATCATTAGCCTTATAATGACTCGTCAGCGATCGCAAACGTTTACAGGGTTTCTATTCAAGCTTGATCGCCCGTCGATTACATCGCGTCACACAAATATTGTTCGCAAACGGAAACGGGAATTTATACTAGATATCCGATAAGCCGATCCCACTTGTGCGTACAAATTACTGTTCGAAAGTAAATTTTACGGAACCGATTCGCGTGTACACACACGTATCCTGGTTAATTAAGAGTTACTTAGGATTTCGATAAACGTCGGCCGAGACTGATTCAACCGATAATTACGCTAGTTGGGAACTTATAGATTACGAGGTAATTTAATTCCCGATATCGATCGCGCCGGAGATTTGCCGGCTTTAACGACCGAACCAACCACACGCTCTCCCTGTTTATTTGTACAACACACCACCTTTTTTCCCCAGACTTTCCACCCCGATACAATATACAGTCTTGGTATGGATGTTGCACAAACACCGTAACAATTCCATTTTCGAGTTTGACGCGGCAAAGAACAGGCATCATGACAAAGTTTCGCTTTGCCGATAGAAGCCTCCTGTTAGCAATCACATCTCGGGGAGAATAGTTCCATTTACATTTCGGTTAATGAATTATTTCGTTGTACACATATAGAACACGCTAAGCTGGCGACGAGGTATTTTAAGGGCCGTTGAAGGCAATTAACCCCAGACTATTTTCCTTTCTCACGAAATACTAACAGGGACGGACAGCTTGTCGACTGTTGTCCAGTTTATCTATTTCCCCATTTCATTTAACGAAATAATCATTTTCGTACAAAATGCACAATATCGCGTTCTTTCCACCTCGACATAAAAGTGCTGAATCTTTCCAGAGGGAATGTAATTACTTTTCGCGCAGTAAACGTAATAGAGAACTTAAACTGTGCTGAGTCGTTTGCTCAGTGCGGAAGTTAGATTCAATCAGGCGTGATTAAACATGCGAGTGTTATAAAATCTGAATAGAGGCCACTGTTGGATATACGAACAAAGTTTCCGCGGAGGGCTGTAATACTGGCTGACCGGGTATAATAATTTGAGAGACTCATGGGGCCAAGTATTCACCGAAATACGCTGTCGCAGTGAGACATTTCTTTAATTAAAAAAAAGGAGCTCAATTAAGTATATTTTTCGTCGAATTAGCCACCTAATTCGCGCTTGAATTATTCCATTTCGTTGCCACAACGTCCTCAATTATATGTACGTATAATTTCAGAATTTCGTGAAGAGAAGTTTGAATATTTTTTTTTACTAAACAGAAAGTCAAACGCTTTTAATTAATGATTTATATTTTATCTTGCCGATTTGATAAATATCAAAATTATACAGAAATATATCAGACAAGCTAGGCGTGCGGTACGACTTTTGATTTGAGCGTTGCGTCTGAGAGAATACGTGTTATCGTCTCGAGGAAATGATTGCTGATGATAAACGAAATGGAATATATGTAGGGAGCCAGTGGGCATCGTGACTTTTCAGGATGGCACGAAGTGAAGAGTTGAGTGGCTTTATCAGGCCTCGTTACTGCGCTAAATCCATGGCACGAGTGGAGGAACATACTCGTGACGGACGTAAAACCCGAAATGAACTTCCTCGCTTACGGGGATTGCCGTTTTGGCCTGCGAAAGAGGGGCAAGTGGGTTGCCTGGTCAAATCGTCCTGTACGTGTACGTACAATACGCGGCCCTGACAATAGCCTCGTGTGTGTATGTACCTTGGATGCACGTGGAAAACTTTTCTCCTAACTATTCTTGTCCCAATCACTAGAAATTAATTGTGATTGTATTACATTTTAATGTGAGTATACTATAAACATTTCTATATTGCGTTACAAATAGTGTACGGTCTTGCGGGTAATATTTAAAAATGATAATTTGCTTCGACATTTCATTTTCTGTACATAATTATGTGAAATCAATTTTCGAAAGTTATTAGTATAAATTAAGAACTGTTTAATGTCGTAAGAGTATAGAAAACATTTTTAAAAGCGTGTCGAAGAGTATTTAATTCTGTATAAAAATCTGTGATGGAACAATAAAGTTAACTTCGTAATTCAGTAAAGCGAAAGTTTGAGAAACTAGTAGTACAGATAAAGCATATACGCGCCGCAGTGGAAACGGAACACGGGACGGCCTAATGCCAGCAAGTGAAATAAAAGTGTACAGGACGCGGCAACGAGAAGAATGCTTCCGACCAAAATCATAATGGTCTTTTAGTGGATTATGACACCGAAAATGTGTTTTTGGATTACCATAATGGTAAAACTGTTATGGCGGTCTAGCACGCTCCTAGTCACGAATAGGACTGTCAACAGGTGAGACCTTCGTGCATCCCCCGACACGTACCGGATTTCCTTCTTAACTTCCTACATATTCTTGCCCATTATGCAGTTGAAAGTTTCTTTCGAGCTGCACTTATCGAGACGCTGAAACTTTCCCATTACCCCATTGTTGCTCGCTAAATACTTTCACGTTCTCAAAAAAACTCGTATTACTTATCTCAACTTAACGTCTCACGTTATCATTCATATTTCATCCTATGCTATCCCCTACATAGCATCTTGTGTTATTTTATTGTCATTTTCCACTGTATCGAACGAAATGTAATAATATCAGAAGATATTTTCACCGAACGAATACCTCATATAATTCAATGTTTAATAAAAATAAGAAACGTATTCTGACAAAGAGAAGGATTGCGTGGTTCATTTCCGAGTTTCTTTCATCCTTCACGGTGTTTCCCCGTACTCTACGTTTCGCACGTAGCCTATACTCTTCGGACTTTTCCCATTTTCCGTTTCTCGCCACCCACCTCGCCCCCAGCTTTTCAAGCTCGTTCTTCCTGCGAGTTATATGCCGTAAACCGCGGCAGTTTGTTGGTCACGGTGTGCAATCTCACCGGAGGGTCAG
This sequence comes from Ceratina calcarata, assembly GCF_001652005.2. Lineage (NCBI taxonomy): Eukaryota > Metazoa > Arthropoda > Insecta > Hymenoptera > Apidae > Ceratina > Ceratina calcarata. The sequence continues at coordinate 496,944 of NW_017147017.1, forward strand.
GCGAAGCGTGACGCCACCACCCTTCTACCCCTTTTGTAACCAGAAACCCGAATTCTGCGCGACCATGAGTCTTCGCGCTTCTGTGTTTGTGTGAAACTCATGCGAGGGCGAATAACATTTAACACAAGTACACGCGGCAGACGTATTCGGTGGCAGTGCCACCGCGTGTATACTTTCGTGTGAGCCGCGGGAATGGAGGATAGCTATATATACGCAGGTGGAAATACGTTACACGGTACATTGTGCGGCTAGAGCCAGGCAATGTGTGCAAACGCTGAAAGCGGCGCGTAAGGAAGAGATTACGGGCTGCAGATGTAGATGAGGGTACCGATAAGTCTTCATTGCTCGTCAGAGCATCGTAGATCACGAACAACGACGCGTTATGAAGTTAATGCATTTAAACACTCGTTTAACTAGCATAGAAAATTAGTAGATGTAGTAACTTGGGGCTTGAACTTTGGGAACATAATCAAGCCAGCCACGTCTGGTTAAATCGCTAATGATGTATCAAAAGTTTTGTACCATGCGATGTATTCATTTCATATTCCCTGACAGGTGAGTCAACACTTTTATAAATCAATGTGTATGTACTGTATAAAGTTTTAAGGTCGTAACAATGCGATCGGTATCTCGCTTGGCAGGCGATGCAGGCAACTCGGCTATTTTTAACGAATTGCAATAAGACCTCCCTTGAAATTTCTTTATATGCTATTTTTAAAGGAAGGAAGAAAGGCCTTTGTCTTGTATTTAGGATAAATTACTGCACACATGTAACGTGTTATGTAGGATATTATTCAGCGTTTCCACGGTATGGCAACTGCAACAGAGTGAAGAAAGCTCTGTAAGCTCCGGGGCTTAACTCGAACAGCATTGAATTAAGTTATCCAGGTCGTCAACGAATTCCTTTTCCCTAAGCTTCTTCACTCCAAATAGTTGCCACTCGCATACTGATGTCCATAAATATATTGTACATCACCGCTGGCAAAACAATTTTATCAAAAGGAATTATTCCATTAATTATGAAATTAAATGAAACGTTGCGTCAATTAGTATATAAATAATTGCATCCGTCATTAAACGAAACACTGTACCAATTATTGTATAAACTGTTGTACGTAATATTAATCTCGTATGATTGATGCAAATTTGTTAACGCATGGATTTGATCACAAGGAGACGAGAAATGCGAAAGCAAAGAGTAACGATAAAGGAATAAATCCTTTTCACGAAAGATGCGATAGGAATACTAAGGCGAGGAGCGGATAACGATTAGGATGCTTGTACTATTCGCATAGTGGTCCAAAGTACAATGGCAGGAGATGCTTTCGCGGTCTCTTAAGGGAACCTGTGTCGAAACCGTTCCACATCGAGTTCCTTTCTGTATTACACGGTTTATCAGAGAAGCCAGCATCCCCGGACGAGGATGGGACGACGCGCCGGACCCTCGCCTCGCCTTGCCTTAGATCGATCGATGGATTTTGCTTGTGCCCCGGTGCCTTGCCTGCCTGCCTGCCTGCCTCTTCGACCGACCGAAACGTGCCTTTTGTACGCGTAGAAATGTGTAACCGTGAACGTATACGGTACTCGACAAAGCACGGCTATATCGATTTTACGTCCGTTCGATTTTCTTCCCTTTCCTTTCACAAAGAAAAACACCTCGGTATACGAGATAACGTCGCTGAAATCAATGGAAAATTTAACGTGATTGCCGACAGATTGACCGTTGATCAACTTTAATTACATTAATGAAGGAGTACGACGAATAATGCTGCAGCTAAATTTCCAGTCGCGATAAAGTATTCTTCATTATAGACTTTGAGGAATAATTTAAAGCTAAGTAAAAACAAAATCGTTGAAATATTCTGTTGCTAATTATAAATGCTACTCGTAGTCGTTTAGCTTTTCATATTGTCTATGCTGTTGAAAGCATAAGAAAAAGAGTGCACTCTACAGGAAGGAGAGCAATCTTCTTACCGAGTCATTTAGCTTACCAAGACCTTATAGATGGGATTTTCACTTTCGTGAATAAAAGTAAGAGCTTATTTTTCATCTATAGAAAGCGGACCGAACGCTCTCATTTCTCTTTTTCTATACATTCAGAGTTCCGTGGGATCGATTGAAATAAATCCGTCTTTTCATAAATTTTTATCAATCGGCGCATATATACGTACGTAATTTTAGAATCTTTTTGAAGGACATCTCTCGCGTCTCGATACATTATTCATCCTTTTCATTAAATTTCTACAAAAAATACACATGCATATACACAGTCGAACTTCAAACGCGCAAACGTAACAAATACGGTGAGGTATCAAGATGAAAACTAAAATAAACTGTTGTTACTGGATAACGGGTGTTATGGTCGCGTGTGGAACGGGGTTTATGGATAAGTTAGGATTGTAGTACACGATCGGATGTGCCCGTGTATGGCTAACGCCGAGAGCCGAAGGATAAGCAAACCATTGCAATGGACCAACCAACCAACCAACCAAACCAGTGCTATACTATCACTGAAAGCCACAAAGTAAACTTTCCTGAACGAATCGACGCGTGGTTAACACATTTCTTCCTGAAACCGCGAGCGTTGCTTTGCCACGTTAATTAAAGGAGGACGTTAATCAATTAGAAAGAAATTTAATTATACCAACGAAGATGAGAGAATGTATGCATATAATTGCATGCAATATGCATAGCGTACGTATATATTTGAAAATGAGAGCTGGACGATGATAAAAGCATGAGGAATAATTTGTAATCGTAGCGAAATAAACTTGGTCCGGAAACAACTATTGGAACAGTATATCTAGATCCTTGGTAACTGTATCTGTGCACCTGAGGCACATATAAACCCTCGCGATTCCACTTTCCACGATTACACGACAAACGAAAAGCCAACCACTGATATCGCAGTCGCAACCGAGATGAATTACTCTGTCCCGGTGAAGTTACCTGTACCTAAATACAAATTGCATTCCGTGATAACCCGCGGCACGCATCTCGTGCTACCGCTCCGCGTTCAGTTAGAATTATGCGATTCAATTGACCCCCATTGATCCCATTTAATTGAAATATTTAATAGCGCGCCGAGTTGGACGAAAGTTCTACCAACGATATTAACACCGCATTGCCAAACGTGTGACCATATTTCTTTGAGATATGTCTGTAAAAAACGAAAATGAAGAATTCTAAATTCTACTGCTTTTATTGCAATTAAGGATGTATTAGCTATACAGTCAATCCCAAAAGTTTATGTACCTTAGAAAAACGCATTTCCTATAATTAAAAAGAAATCAGACGTCGGAAGAACACTGCTAATAAT